>NC_053412.1:11575536-11718036 GCF_016859285.1 Xiphias gladius | reverse complement strand
GACGGTGTTAGTCTCAAACAAAATAAAAACAGGGACAAAATCTAAAAGTAACCTCTTGTAACGTTGCTTCCAAAGCAATGCTTTGCAGACAAAAACAAGCATTTTGCTGATAAACTTTAAAATCTGTCCACACATAGGTATATTTGAAGAAGCATAAGGGGAGAAAAGAGAGAAATGTAAGGAGAGAGAGTTTTACAAGTCTGTTGATTTTTATCTCATAACTTTTCGAACATGAGATGCCTTCACCTTTCATGTACATTGTTATGATAATGAAAAAGGGGAGATGTGGTCATTACATGTCTTTACATTTTTGCATTGCTAAATTTGTTTTATGGCTATTAAAGCTTTAAAGCTTTTCGTCTTAGCTCTTAAAAGTGAGCCTATGTCACTTTTCTGAAATTAAAAGCTGAATTCATTAGCAATAAAACATGCAGTAGCTTGGTTCGATTTGCTGCTACACTGTTACATGTTGTGGTATGACCATTAGGTTATGTTGGCTAATGTTAGCAAACTTAAAATAGATATTGCTGTGACGTTACTGAGAAAATTTATTAGTGATAGGACTTTCCTTTCCTTGTACTATTGCTACTCAGTGTTTTAGCATGACACTGATAAACAGCTTAACAGTTTTATCCCAAATTGGACTGCACTTACATAGGGCTTTTCTACCTTAGCAGACAAAGTGCTCTTATACTGCATTAACACAATGTCGGCAGAGTGGGAAGAACAGGAAAAACTAAATACCCTTATTCCAACTTGGGAGAGTTAGCGCATTATTCCAATATGGTTAGCCATAGCACTAACCTTCTAACACACTAAATAAATGACTACTACTACTAATTAACTACCAAAATTGGCTACTTTTGCTGTGTTACATATTTATAGTAGTTTGCTACCAAGTGAAACCAGATACAAACAAACAGCATTTATAGCCATAGCCTAGCTGAACTGATTTAGTGTTAATACTGGACTTTATTATGACGTGACTGCCAGTGGCGGTGCATGTATAGCCATTCTGCCAACAGTTTATTGACACGTCTGTAGTTCTTTTCACCAAGTCGGAGACATCGTTGGGGTCAGAAGGTCCCGGTATCTCCGACTCGGAATTATAAAGTGGAGGCTGACGTGAATGATTTTTTCCCCACTCGGCTACTCATAATTGTGTTGTGAATGATATGGTGTGAGCACTGCACTACAGTTTGATTCTGACCTACCCATTCAAATGCACATTCACACGCCAGTCGTGGCAGAGCTGCCATGTAAGTTGGCCTGACCATCAGGAGCAATTTGGGGTTGCTTAATATCAAGTAGGAGCAGTCAGTAAAATTTAAAGCAAGTAGCAAAAGTTGTTCTTTCAAGAAAGTTGAGTATTTTCACTTTAAGGTTTTTAATGACTTTCTTAATATGCAATTTGCAACTAAAATGTTTCATTTTCTCAGGCAAAATGTCTGTATTTTGTTTTTATTTTCTGTCCCTGATGGCAGGATGTTTATTAGATTGCTGGTATTAGGATAGTGACTAATACTAGTTTTTAGCTCTGTTAATCTCAGAGGGATGAGGTCACCTCCTTTGTGTACAGAGTCAGCTCAGCTCAACCAGCCTCAAATTATTCTAACACTGACTCCGCATATTTAAACTTCACACCTCTCCTCTCCTCCTCCCTGTGTCTCTTCCCCTTCTTCTCTCATCTCTAGCCCTGCTGGGATTCATGTTTAGACTTCTCACCCTTCCCACCACCCTCCTCCAACCACCACCATTTATTCACATAATGACCTGAGTACCTGGGTCTCAAAACATCTGTTTTTCAACTTTAACTGAATCAATATGAACTAGTGAATCAAGGAACTTCTGCTACCAGAACGTCTTTTCTAAACTGTAAATTGTGACTTGAGGAATTTATTTGCTACTTGTATGTGGGGGTGCCCAGCCCACTCTGCCTCACAAAACCACAGTTGAAAAACCACAAATTTACTGAATGAAGGGAATACTGTGAGTGATCCCATGTTGTTTTCCTTTGGGACAGAATCAGATTATCTGTATGCACACACACACAAACCAAGACATGTACACAGACCTCGGTCTCTCAACCCCCAGCCCAGATGTTGATCTCCACAGCTGTCTTCCTGTGTGTCTGCATATCTTTCATGATGATGTTACAACATCCAAACCAGACATTGTTACAATGTGAGATATGGGGTGCACACACATACACACACTTACATAGGGATGTACACAAACACAGATGTCCCTCCAACTATATTCATGTCATGTGAATGTATGTGTGTGTGTGTTCCTCATTGTTTACATCAACATCTTTAAACGATCTTGTTGTTTGTGGGCAAAGAGGACTTTGTAGCCTCCAGGCTCTTTGTAATTAGGGAGGAGGGGGGTCTTTCTTTTTTTTTTTTCCTTTCTGTCTTCAGGGAAAGAGGAGAACAAGCTGGAGCTACAAGAGGGGATCTGCTCTTTCTTTGTCGGTAATACTCCTTCTAGATGTCTGCATTTTTCTCTCATGCTATCCCTCCTTCTTGGGAGGAGGAGGAGAGGGCATGGGAGAGAGAAGATGAGAAGGCCAAGGAGGAGGTGATAGAGGGAGAAAGGTATAGACAGATTGAAAGATGAAAGGATGTCTGTGTTGGTGGAGTTAGGAGAGAGGCCATAGGTCTGGTTTGCAATGGGACAAATATGAGGAGACACAGTATCCATCCCAAAAGTTATGAAAAGTTAACAAAAGAAAATGCGAGTCAGTGTGTGTTTCCATCAAAATCTTAAATTTTGATTTCCCTACCTCAATGATGGCATTTAGGCTCACATAATTTTCTCTGTCCTCAGATGACATTTTTAGAGGATGCATAGATGGCAATGTCAGTCAGTCGGTCACCACTGTTGGATGGATTGCCTTTAAATGTTGTATAGATACTCACGTTCCCCAGCAGATGAATCCCACTGACTTTGGTGATCCCTTGACTTTTTCTCCTGCACCACCTTGACGTTGAAATTTTGCTTCTGAGTGAAACGTCTCAACAACTAATTCATGTTCCCTCAGATTGAACTGTAATAACTTTGCTGATCCTATAACTTTTCGTGCAGGGCCATCATCTGGTCGAAATTTTGATTTGTCCAATATTTTGGCAAAACTAATGAAATTCCCATCAGCCTCAACTACACGTTGTGTTTAGTGCTAATTGACGAATGTTAGCATGCCGATGTTAACATTTAGTTCAAAGCAACAATGTGCCTGAGTACAGCCTTAAAGAACCAAGCATGACTAGCATGACTGTAGGTGAAAATAATGTGATGCTGCATCTACACTGCCAGAAATTAAAAAAGAAGACGAAGGGGAAGCAGATCCAGTACTATCAACATTTAGTCAAAAAGTACGTTTTTATCATCCTTCTGCACGTTTGTTTTACCATAAGTCACATTTTCCACCTCAGTAAAGCATAAAATGTTAATTCCAATATTAGCTGTTTTTTTTTAAGTATATTTCTATTTTGCTTTTTCAGGTGCAAATTAAGAAAAGAGAGAGGGGGACATGCAAAAAGAGAAAAAGATACAAAATCCTCTGATTTTCATCCTTTCTATATGCTGTTCTTCCCAAAGTGCCTATATTTTGAAAATGCCATAGTTCCATTGTAGTGTGCAAAGGATAAAGACGTTTTGGAGAGCTGCATACACAGGCCTGCACAGATGAGAGAGTGGTACTGATCTTCATATGCAACTCTTGCCAAGGAGTCTTGGCTCCCAAAACGTTGCAGTATTCCTTTAATTTGTGTTCTCTTCTCCACCTTCCCTCTATCTGTGTGGTCATTTGCTGTGAGTGATTTGAGTCTGTCTCTGTGTGTAAAGTGGTCCTGGTGTGCTTTAAAGACTCACAGCTGGAAGACAACAAATTGTGGCAAACATACATCAAAGACTTTCAGACAGTGTGTAGCTCAGTATCTATGTGAGCGTGTGTGCTCTGACAGCCACACACCCCCCTCCCCAACACACACACACACACACACACACACACACACACACACATCCCTTGACCTCCCTACAGGCGTTTTTTCACACCTTTTTAAATAGTGTCCTCAGACTCCTCACACTGACCAGACACATGCCCAGACGTTAATCATCTCCAGGACAAACCAATGTTTGTTGTCACAGTCATCCTGACTCTTTAAGGTTTGAGTCTGGAAATACCCAACAGCTTAAATGAAAAAAGTATAAGCTCTTTCGGATGATCAAAGAGCACCTTAGCACACTTTTTATAATTACATATCCATGTATTTCAATGAACTGTTTCACCGCACATTTTTATATCTTGGGTTGTCAGTAGAAAATGCCTGGTTGATGTTCTGCAAGATATTCTTCCTGTGACAAAGGTCTTTTTTTGTGTTGTTGACATGTGTTGACAATTTCAGACTCTCAGCCTGTTCAACCTCTGTTCTCCCCCGTCCCGCTATCTGTTACTGTGTTATCTGTTACTGTGTTTTAATGCAACCAAATTCATGGTTTTGTTGTACGCATCATGGATATTTTTGCTTCTGTGTAGACAATGGAAGGAGCTTAAAATAGTGATTTGGTGTAGTACTTGAATACCAGGGCAGTCACTCCTCCTAAGTGACTGTGCTGTGGTATGGATTAAATCATTAATTTCTGATAAAGTCATCATCTTTTAAACATAAATGCAGGTAAATGTGGTTGGCTACACTGACTTTTAAAAGGTGTGATCATAAAGAAAAACAAAACATTGTCCTCCTAAAGGTGTCAGTATGGTCCAATTAAAGTGCCTGTCAGATTGTTACACACCACCGGAAAACAGCCCGCCCCCAACACCTTTCCAATGCTGGAGGTTACAGTTTTTGTAACTTCCTGAAACCGACAGTCGATCAATCACACCTCTTTCACACAACGACTGGCCAGGTGTGTGGAAGTGAGGAACTAAGAAGGGCTCGAACAAGCAAATGCAACACCGTGAATGTCTTTTCAGAAGAGACTGCCCGAAAATGTATGCAGCCATCCTTGTATTTAAACGCCTCGACGTGTCTTCCCTCCTCTTTATGATGGAGTGCGGCCATTCGCAACAGCTAAGAGCACTTTTGCTTGGCCTTGTTCGCACTCGTTCCCTTCCAGTGTACCCCCGCCTTAACTTACCTTTACTGACACACAACCCCAGATCTTCACTATGCATCATCTGATTCCGAAACACTTCCAGTAAATTGGAACTGCAACAGGCACAAATTCTAGGAAAGTAGAGCTATGACCAGTTTTTTGTCTTGCTTAAGAGTAGGCCACATGCTAGTCACTCTGCTCATTCTGAATATTATGGGCAGATTTCGCAGTCCTCAAATTTTGGAGTAATCTTAAATGGAAGGTTTTGATGTGTACAAGCATGTTTCCTAGTGTTCGTGTGGGAAATCAGGCAGACCTTTTTAGTTTACACTAAGCATGTAACTTGTATATACTGTATAACATAACTGGGCTTCATATACCTTTGCATTCACTACAGCAGTTTTAGACATGTATCAGGTGTTATGTGGAATTTCAGTTTGTGTCTCGTTCAGCTTTGTTTTTACATATTCTAGCTTAGTTTGGTTTTGTTTAACATTTGGTTTTTTTTATTAGTGGTCTGCTTTACTCTGTCTTGATGTAGTTTAGTCTACTTTGCCATACATAAGTTAACCTGAAGACAGTTTAGTTGATTTTCTGTCTCGTCTGGGTTTTAAATAAATGACTCAACACACTGTAACAAATGTTCTGAATCATGTTATAATTATCTAGGGCTGGATCAGATTCTGGTTAGCCTTGAAAATTCCGAGGAAGAGAGAGACAGAAGATAGAGGGAGGTCAGGATGAATGTATTACACTTGTTTGTTGGGTTTCTGGTTTTTCAGCTTGTCGGCCGCAGCACAGCTGAAAATGGGCAGAGAAAGACAGAGAGCAGCTGCAGTCCAGTTGCCAGCCTCACCAGAGTGCTACAAACGGAACTGCCTACAGCGTGGGAACTGGCACACACACACACACACACACACACACACACACACACACACACACACACACAGTCAATACAGCACAAGCTTGTGGCCAGGAACAGTCCAGTCAGTATTTCGCTGTTGTCTTATGAAAATCCCTGCTCCTTTTTTTACCCTGTTATAACTTCAGCTGTACTTAAAAGGATTCCCTCTAAAGCTTGAGGAAATTGTACAACTTCTCGCTTATGGAGGCTTTTCAAAAATCTTTTTGATCAGCTCAAGAGTACGTGGTGAGTAAAACCAGAGCTGCTTTTCATAGATCTTACCAGAGCACTATTACTGTACTAGTAATTAGTAAAGCTGTCAAGATCCCAAGTCTCAGTTCTGTGCCCATGTTAACTTCATGTGTACTCCGAGTCACATTAGTGAATATTATTGAGCCATCATATTACAGCCACAAGGTGAAGTAAACCCTTATGTCTCTGCTTGAGGTATAGACATTAGCTCAATAGACACTGATAAACAGAATCAGTCTCCTGGCATAAGGATGGAATAACATATTATGAAAGCTGAAGTTCAGTAAGGGTCAGCTTTGAACCAGGATGAGCATATTTCAAGGGATGCCCCCTGTGTCACTGCAAGGGGGTCACCAGAAACAACAAATAGTAAGAATAGAAACAAATGTTCCTATTGTGCTAAAGAAAGGAGGAAAAATATAGAAGAGAAGAGAAGAGAGCGATACGAAAGGAGAGGGCCTGATCCAACAGAGGAGTCCATTTATTCATTCATCCAGCCTCATCTGACCTTCACACAGCAGACACATATTATGCTGTTCAACCTAAAACACCTCCCTTTTTTTTCCACAGGTTCCTCGGAAAAGAGCTTGAGGGGAGAACTAAGTGCAAAACAGAAAAAAATCGTGTACTGTGGTCTCAGGAAGGAGACTTACAGTAAGGACAGATGTGCGATATTGTATAATGCTAAAAAGTATAATCGCTGTCTTGCCAAGAGTTTGATGAAAATATTGATACCACGCTCATGTCTGTACGCTACATAAATGTAAAGCTAGAGCCAGCCTCTGATTAGCTCAGCATACAGGCTGAAAACTGGGAGAAACAGTTAGCCTGGCTCTGTCCAAAGGTAAGAAAATCCAGCAGCTAGCACCTCTAAAGCTCAGTGATGAACATGTTTATATCTGTTCCTTTTATATTACACAAACTGTGTAAAAAAAATATTATTCTTACGTTATGGTTTTTGTATGGATTAAACAAATGAGATAACGTTTTGATTGAAAATGTTAGTAGGCAGATTTTGTAACTTTGGACAGAGCAAGGCTAGCTCTTTCCCCTGGCTTCCAATCGTTATGCTAAGCTAAGCTAATTGTGTGCTGGCTTTAGCTTTAGCGCACAGACATGAACGTGGTATCAATATTTTCATCTAACTCCTGGAAAGACAGCAATTAGCCATATTTTTCAAAATATCAAACTCTTCCTTTAATGAATTGATGAATTTGGCACTCTGATGGCGTAGAAGAAATGAACTTTAGTAACTAACTCAAGAAGTGAACTCAGTATTAAATTAATATTTAAAATATAGGCATTCATGGTACTGGAAGATTAACTTTGTAACAACATCCACTGACATGACAGGATTAGCAATATGTTGCTCAAAGTAAAGCCTGGCCAATACCTCTTGCAAACATGAACATACAGACGGCCATATTTTCTCTGTAAATGACTCTGGTCATTAGTAAATTGAACTACATGGCGGCAGACGCAACAGAATGTGTGTTTTAGGTTTCAAGTGAAGCAATTACTTTCCAATTATGATAATAACATCTTCCAGACTACTTTCATAGAAAACACAACCCCACTTCTCAGTGATGTGAACCTTCACTCTTTTGCGCTAATTTCCCTCTCCTCTATTTTCCTGTTATTTCTTCCCATGCTGCTCCTCTCATCTCCATATCCGACCCCACACAGTCTGCCCCCTCCCCCCAAGACGCTAACCCATCCCGTCACCCCTAATACACATCCTGACAAACACACACCTTAGGTTAATCAGTTCACACACACATACCACTCTACCCCCAGCGCACCCCACCCAGCACCTCTGGCTAATCACTTCAAAGGAAGATGCTATCAGTCCGAAGAGAGACCCACTGAAGCAAATCCCAGCCGAGACCCAGACTGCTACGATCTGACAAGCCAGACAGACCCTTTAAATAACAAAACAAGTCCCCTCTTAGCACATGCAAACACATTTTACACTCAAAGAGGTGGACGCCAGCCTCTTAGCATTTTGTGAACAGTGGATAGAGACTTAATTCCGATATTTGCGGCTCAGAGAAGAAGCAATCACTGAATGTCCATTTGGCAGCAACGCAATCAAAAGGAGCCCTAGTTATTAAGAAATGTTGTAAGAGGTTTACTGCTGCGTATCCCCACTGGACTATTTAAAGGATTAGCTTTTCATCAATTAGGAAGAAAGAAGAAGGCATAAAAGAAACCGGACCACGAGAGTAAAGGAAAGGACAAACACAGATGAGAGGGAGGGACAGAGACAGCGAGATCTCCTGGGGTTTTTCCTTAAATCTACCACTCCCCTCATTCCTCCATCCCACATGCTACAAACCAGGAACAACAAAGCCGTGTTTGTTTGATCGATAAGTTCAGTAGGGCTGGCTTTACTTGGAGGCTTTCCCATAGTTTAACTTACACAAAGCCCCTACTGCTCCTCTAGGTAACCCTTTATTTTACAGGTCTGTAATTCCTTAATTATTTCCTGGGAAACGTTCTGGTTAGAACCATGAAGTTGGGTAGTAATTATAAAGAAAGCAAATAAACTTTTTATTGGGTATACTTCCAATTAAAGGAGCATTCCACTAATTTTAGTTGACATGAGGACTACTACTCGGCTGGGGAAAACAGGTGTATAACGTCTTATGTGGCTTTGTAGGAAGCTTTCTAAATTTTGAGAAAAATAACCCTGATGATGTTATAGTGAGGTCACCAGACAAAGACTTAAAATGTGTAACAGCTCTTCTTAGCGTAACGGTCTTTTGGCAAGTGCACAGCAGGTCAGCTGAACATGCAAATATGAGACTTTTGTCTACAGACAAGCACACAACTCAATAAATATGAAAAGAAAAATTTCTCACAATAAATGAATAATGAATGGATATTTAACTGCGTTTAAATGGAGCTTTTCTTCCAAGAAAATTCAAATTTTCCTTATAATTAGGGCCAAATTACATGCGTCTTTCCAGGAAAATTCCTAGGAAATTCCTAGAAAATTACAGACATGTAAATAAAGTGTTGCCCTACTCCAGACGTTTGCAAACTGTAAAGCACACTTCCTGGGGGGGGGCACTCGGATTGGCACTCGGAGTCATATCTCAGTCAAGACACAGACCCAACATATAATGTATATATATATTTTTTTAGAGTCAGTGTGACGTACACTTTCCAAAGATGCCACTATCTCTGATGTCCATCGTGAATAAACATCCGTTAATCTGCTTAGAAATCAAAGGAAAAAAACAAACAAACTCTTGTATGAGTCCAGAACGTGGAAGAGTTCCTGAAAATTATCACATTTTTAAGTTTTCTTCAGGTTCAAAGTAATCCAGTCATAGCTGTCTGTACATACATGTGTACACTGCAAAAAAGAACTGGTAATTGCTAAAAAAAAAAAAAAAAAAAAACAGGGTTCAGGTTGCTATGTCTACTCCATAGCAACATTATACTTCCTGTTTACATTTCCCAAAGTCCCCAAATTATGGGAACCGAAGTTACAAAACTAAGAGCATGATTATCCCCCTTAATTGAAGTAAGACAAAGAATAATAACAGGAGTTAGCAGGTATATGTGTGGGGCACTGGTCTCAATTTTGACTGAGGGGGGATCACAGTGTCAGATTTTGTGCTCCACTCTACATTCATACTGGGCTGAGGCACGGCTCCTCACTAGTTTTTTTCTGCCTGTTATGGTGGTGATGACAGAGAGGATGTTGAAAAACCTAGCTATGTGCTTGCACTTGGTTCCCCTTCTTCCAGAATCATATTCTAACTATGATTTGGGGAAATATTTGAGAAACTCTGAATGATCAACAGGGTGAAATTGGGATGCTGGAGACATGCAATTTAATAGTAAACCGAGTTGTTAACTGGCAAACAGGGAGGGGAGTAATGTCCAACAGAGCATGACGACATGAATGGTCAAGGCATGTTTGTGTCTACCTGTGTGTGAATTGCAGGAGGGGATAACGAGTTGGGAAGGGAGGGGACACTTTGATGACCCTTGAAGATGACCTTTGACCCCTTCAAAAGGTTAAGAGGCAGATTAGGAGGGGAAGGGGGATTACAAATAGACCCCCCACCCCAGGCTGATTACAAGTGATGCACAACCTCCAGGAATTTGGGAATGTGTGCCTCACAAGAACCAAAACACATTAGTGAGGAATATCTAGAGGTGTTTACATGACGATAAAATGAACTCATTCATTTATTCAGAAATATACAGATAGACAAGGACGCCTAAAGCTAGAGCTCCCCACCCTTCCATCCATCCTACCTTGTTTGAAGGCCCAGGGGTTCGAGTTTGTTCTTCATATGCCGCCACATTCTCCCATGTTGCCACCACCGCATGTGTGGGTGTGAATTTTGCATCCGGGAACCCTCGATGTACTTCCTAGGTGAGCAGATGAATGAATGAACGAATGACAGAGGGAAAGAAGGAGAAAAGAAAAAAAAAAGGAAAGATGGCGAGTACAATGGATTGAACTAATGGATGAGGAACTGAAAAAAGGAAGAATCCAAATCTGGAGTTAAGTCCCATACCAAAGGAATTCATCATAAGACGTGATTTTAAGCTTTTCTACCTTCTCTCAAAACGATCACACGCTTTGTAACTGATTTCTCTTGTTTCAGTGGATAGACAGACCTGGGCCACTCTGTTGAGTACGCTGGGTGTTTCTGTCACCCGGTAGTAAATGTGTCCTCGCCCTCCGCTGGTGTCAATGTCAGCCAGGAACGGGGCCACCACGGGGAAATCTGTGGGGAAGCCATCGTCCACGTACTGCTTCTCCATCGGCAAGTCCATGGCTGATATGATACCATTGGTGGCCACCTAGAAAGGCAGAGAATCACTAATTAATAGTGAACCCATCTGAAGGTACCCGCAGCTTAAAAAAATGGCTTCCGATGACAGTTCCTGCAGAGCACTGAGGACACCTGAAGACTTAAAAAAAAAAACCCATCATAAACACCTGGAACACCATAATGAACCCTCGGAACCTCCTAACGAACCCGTATCCCCTCATAAACTGCTGGAACCCCCCATGGAACCCAGGAACCACATAATGAATCCCTAGATTCTCCTCATAAACCACTGGAGCCTCTTCAAGGACCTCTGGCTCTTCTTCAAGGAACCCTGGTCCCTGATTACGCTTTGGAAACATTCAAACCACATACAGTTCAATTGTTACCGGCTTTCCCTTTTGATATGTTACACTGGATAAAAGAGCACGAAGCCCTCTGATGACTGTCTAACAAAGCAACACTCAGGGGTTTTTTCTTTGCATTGTAAACAGATTTAATCAGTGGCGGAAAGTAACTATGCACATTTACTCAAGCACTAGACCTAAGTACCCCCTTGAGGTACTTGTACGTTACTTGAGTGTTTCCATCTAAGGCTACTTGATACTACCTGTCCACTACATTTCCACCACATGCATCTGACATTTATAATGATTTTGCAGATTAATTTTTTGCAAACAAAACATATGAGTTTATAAAATATGATACATTCTTCTGCAAAATAGGTAAAACCAGCTCCACTCCCAGCAGCTATAAGAGGAATGCATTAGTAATAAAAATCCCATTATTTAATATATAATCTTGCTTAACTAATACTTTCACAATTTATTCTTAATTTCTAGCCTGCTCACTTTCAATTGACTTTTAATTTTTAAATCGGAACATGTCTCTTCTTCCAAACATGCTCGAAATGTTACCAAGCATAGACTGCAGAGGGGAGATGTTTAGATTGGAGTATGGGGAGTGTTGAATTCGGACTCGGGGACTAACGGGGATAATCTGCGGTCACGTCACAGCAGTCGGCAAAATAGGAAAACCAACATCAGATTATATCGAACCCGACAGGCCCCTGGTCACGGCCGTGACTTTCTCCATTTAAACCTGATCCCGTAAAGACCTGGCCGCCGCTCTACAGCTGCGAGTGTCACCTGCAAACTGTAAACTTCAGAAAAATAAGTCCACGCGTCCAGAGTCAGGCAACTCTGTCCGAGGATTAAGTACCGCAGTCGCAAACGATTAAAAGCAGGCTGATGAACTTGTACTTACATAGAGCTGGGTGAAGAGGGAGTTGTAGAAGTATAAGGGTTTGGGCAGGGGCAGCACTCTGGAGGTTTCATCGTCGCCCTCTGCCAGAATTAAATCTCCACTTAAAGTGCCATAAGGAAACATATCAGCCCTCTGGATGGCTGTAACCACGCGCACAGTGCAGCTCCAGCACAGCAGACACGCAGCCAACATTTTACCCCCCTCCATCGTAGAGCTGGGGGTTGATTCTGCGGCTCTGCACTACGAGGGAGCAGAAGGAGAGAGGTGCAGACGGACCCGGAGAGGGGCGCAGAAAGAGGGCGAACTCACTCCTCCTCTGCAGCGAGCCTCCGACGCTCCGCGGGGAGGGAGGAGTTTGGCCGCGCTCTGATTGGCCAGCGAGGGGTTGAGCGACAGCAGGCCCGGTGCTGCCAGAAACATCTGGCTCGTATTAGGGAAAAGACAAATAGAGCATTTTTAATCCGGATGTAACTCTATCTGTTTCACAACAATGAAAAAGACACATTGTAACTTTTTATGCACGATAACTCACGCACACCCACCGACAGACAGACAGACACACACACACACACACACACACACACACACACACACACACACACACATTCTTAAACTGCTTTAATTTCAGTGGAGGACATTTATCAAGATAGAATTATAAGTGGTAACGCCTAGGGACTATATCTTTTCTTAAGACACGTTATAAACTACAAACTATTTAATACTCCTAAAATATTCCTGAAGGGATCCAGATTTTAAGTCTAAAATTAATAAATTTTATTCTTATTATTTTGTGTGGGAGCCCCCCCGACCCCCTTTGTGAATACACTTCAATCAATCATCGGTCGTGTAAAGTACATTACAGAGTTATATTCTTTATTTCATTTTATTTGACTGGGTTATTCACTCGTTGAAGGCTGTCAACAGCAGCCTTAAAATCCTTGACGTCGTGCGCCCCCTGGTGTCTGATACGGTACATGGCAGCATGTACAGCGGATTCCAGCATATTGAATTGATTAGTCGATTAAGTTATTAAAAATGTAATTCACAACTATTATTACTATTTGTATTGTATTCATGTTTTAAAATTTTCTATTTTCTCTTATTGATTAGATTTGTCATTTTCTTTTATCTATTTTTTTACGTTTTTTTTAATTGTTGTTTACATTTGTACTGTTTTATTATCGTCATCTGAATTGCACTAACCTATATGAATGGTGCTATACAACGTTTGATCGATTAATAAGAATTACAGTCATTTTTCAGGCAAAAACACCAATCATTATCCTGCTTCTTAAATGTGAGGATTTGCTGCTTTTTTCTATTTTATATGATGATAAAAATTGTATATTGAATACCTTTGACTTTCGGACTGAAGGTCAGACAAAACATTTTATAGAGTAAAGTGAAGTCAATTTTATTTATATAGCCCAAAATCACAAATAGCAAAGTGCACAGCACACAACACCCTCTGCCCTTCAGTTTAGGTCAAACGTCCCCCAGAAACCCTTTAACCGTGGAAAAAAATGGAAGAAACATCAGGAAGAGCAACAGAGGAGGGACAGACACACAACTGGTTACGTGTGCAGAAAAGACAGACATAATGATTGCACATTTAGAATTATGGAAAATCAGAGTGACAGTATCGGGTATACAGATTTTCTGGCATATACAGCATGAAGAATGTGGATACAGGAGGATATCCTCCAGGTGCTGCCAAAACAGAAAGGACACGCTCACCACGAAGACCTGGAAATGGGACTGACTGCACATATACACAAGAGTTAAAACTCATGTAAACTGTTCAAACAGAGGAAGAGAGAGACAAGAGGTGAGGCTGAGTCTCCTAAGGGACAAACATCCAGATCCAAGGCGTCTGGAATGAGGCACCGGCAGCGAAAGGGAGAGAGCGCGGGAGGTCCCTGACTGGCCAGTGGTCCTGCACAGAGGGGCTTCAGTACTGAAAAGACAAGACAAGGAAAATAAATTGTTAGTTGCAGCCGTCTTTGAAATGAAACAACGATTTAAAGAACTGACTATCTGATTGACGGGTGTTTTAGGATGTTCAAGTCCACTCAGTTTTAGGGAGAGTGCAGCGCGGCTGTGGCCCCAACCAGACAGACAGAATAACCCAAGAGGAATGTTCCTGACTGGCCACGTCGGTCACCTGACCCCAGCCCAGCTGGGCATATGTTTACCTTACTGAAGGACAGACTCAGGGCACAAAGCCCAGATGGCTGCGGTACGGGCCTGGCAGAGCATTAAATCACATCACTTAGTAATTCTCTTCTAGATGTTACTGTGCAATTATATAAAGTAATGCTTTTCAGTGTTACAACAGTATATATGATAAAAATGCAGTGAGTGGGAAGTATTCACACTCCTTCAATTTTGCACAATATTTACTGTTAAGTTGAACTTGATTACATTTTTGGCAGTTGATTCAATGCACAAAACCCCAAAATTACAATGAAGTGAAAACACATTTTTATTTTGCAAATTTATCAAAAATGAAAAACTTGCAGTTTCCTTCATTCAGTGTGGCAGATCCGTTCTACATCATTCATATTGGATGGGGAGCGTCCGTGAAACTGCCATCTTTAGGTCATTCTACAGGTGTTCTGTGGGGCTCAGGTCCCAGCTATGGCTGGATTATTCAACGGCATCCAGAGAGCTGTCCTGAAGGCACTCCAGCGGTGTCTTTGACCAACAGATTCAGGCCGTTGTCATGCTGAACGATAGAAACCTTTGCCCCAGTCTAAGGTCCCTCAGACTGGGGCAAAGGGTGCAGGACCTCACTGTATCAGCTGCATTGATGCTTCCCTCAAATCTTTCTCCGCTACCGAGAAACACCCCGAAAACACCCCAGCATGCGTCACTGCAGGGACTGTATCAGCCCAGGCCGGGTGCCCTGGAGTACTTGGGTTTGACCAAATGCAGCACTTGAAATCGGAAGTTTGGTCTCATCAGACCAGAGAATTGATGGAGAATTTTTGGCTCTCTCAATCCTTTAAGTGCTTATTGGTGAAATCTGTGTGTATTGTCATTTGCCTTCTTCTCAGGTGTGGGTTCTCTGGCCAGGGGCAGAGTAATTCAGAGGCAGTTCTCCTTCCAGCTGGTTCTCGCACCTCTGCTCTCTGTCTCGATACAGTGGCCACTGGATTCTTGGTCACCTCCTGCACTGAGGCACTCTCTGCCCTGGTCCTGAGTTTGCCTGGGCGGTCAGATCTACAGTCTTGATGGTTTCAAAGCTCTTCCATTGTACAATGAGGAAGCCCACTCTGCTCCTGGGAAAATTCAAGGCTTTAGAAAGGTTTTATGCTTTTGCCCAGATCAGATGCGTCATGTCCAGTTAACTGAATTTGCCACAGGTGGAGTCAAATCAAGTTCAAGAGATATGTCAAAGATAATAACAGAGAACACAACGCACCTGAGCTCAGTTTGGAGTGCCACAGCAATGAGAGATTTCAGTTTTTCGTTCATGATAAATTTGCCTCAACTTTTGTTTCTTGCTTTTGTGTTATTGTGGGTTATTGTAACTGCCAAAAAGTCAATGTAATGCATTTTGAATCACATATATAACACAATAATAGTGTGTAAAAAGTGAAGGGGTCTGAATACTTTCCATTGTATATATCAACAAGAGTGAAAAGGTCATTATAGGCTCACTATTGTTTACTACAGTGTTAGGAGGTAGAAAATTAGAAAAGGACCTTTGTAGATTTTATTCAGTTAGAACATGGAGTTGTATGTATCATCCACTGTCAATCAATCTGTCCTGTTCTGTCACGGTAAATGTACTTACCCAGAGACACCTATAGGTGGAGGCAAAAGCAAGGCTGAGATGGTATCCGCACAGAGCAAGGCAACAGAGTACATTTTATTTTTTCAGTGTGAGAGGACTATAATATACGTTTTACTCTGTATATGTAAAGAGATATTTTAAAATCTGCCGTTTTATATAAATTAAACGATCATAATCAGTGTCACAGTCAAGCCCAACACGCAAATGCCCCAATATAACCTGATCACGTTTATATTTGGATTTCTGTGCTCTCAACAAACCACGGCATAAAAAACAGGAATACACACTTCACATTTTATTTTGTAATTGATTATTATTTTCAGACTGTACTAATCTGATAATCTGATCACGAATTCTCTTCTGTCTGTGGTTTTCATCGTTTCAGAGTGTAATTGCAGGCCGCTGACAGGCCGGCTTCATTTGGGACATCAGATATTCCCCAAATCAATTAAACCACCAATGATTCAGACTAAGGCCATTAGCAGGCTGGAGCACACGCACGCACGCACACGCACACACACACACACACACACACACGCACACCAATGTATTTTGTTGACACGAAGAAGTGATGTGAGAAATGCTGCCTTGTAGCGGGACTCGGTTTTGCGTGTGTTTGTGTGTGTGGGAAAGAGCGAGAGAGGGAGAGAGAGAGGCTAACAATACACACAGCCCTTGTCAGCACTTTAACTGATGCCCTCAACAAAGGCTGTTTACTGGCAGAGCACACCGTAGGATTTGTGGATTAAGACCTCAATCGATAATTGAATTGCATCTGAGCAAAGAGCATAGACAGTGAGTATCACCACCCAAGATATGCACCCTTAAAGTTTTTAATCATCCTATAGATCAGTATCAACTCCGGAGCGAATCAGAGATTTCAGCTTTTGGATTTCGGATTGGATAAATTCACTGCTTCTCAGATTCTGTTTAAAACAATTTTCTGGGACACGTATAAAAAAAGGTCAAAACTACAACTTTATCATAAGCCGATATGATATGTTGTAATAGTTAGTGAATCTACATTAAAGTAATTGGATGAAAATTATGGAAAAAACTGCTTCTCTAAACATTTTCTGTCTGGTTTTGCTTTGGTAAAAAAGGAAAGGTAAAGAGAGGGGGGAAAGGAAATTAAAAGAATAGGAAAGGAAAGGAAAAAGAAAGAGGGAAAGAGCGGGATTGGGAATGTCAGGAAAGGAGAAAATAAATGTATAAGAAAGGGAAAAGAGAGACAAAGAAAGAAAAAGAAAGGTAAGAAAACTAAATTTTAAGAAAGGAAAGGAAATGAAAGGAAAGGAAAGAAAAAAAGTAAGGAAAGGAAATGAAAGGAAAGGAAAGGAAAGATATTATGGTTTTTGTGAGGTAAGAACAAGGTAAAACAGCCCCCTGCTGCAGCAGGAAACACATATAGAGCAAGGGTAAAAAGAGTAAGAGAGAGAAAAGACTGGAGAGAATGACGTACAAAAACAGAAAGAAAGAGAGCAGGACAGACAAAGACCAAAACAGGTAGGAGTGCACAGGATTCCTGCATCTGGTGAGTGCTTTCAAATCTACAATATAACCCTCAGAAGTTGACGAGTCAGGTCGTAGAATGTATCCCCATATTGTATGCATGGCTGTGTGTTTGTACCGGCGACGTTTATGCCATATATGCAACACCTGAGTAATATTAAAACGTTTAAGGTCATTCTGGATCGGGACGGAACTGTGAAAGAGAAAAGGAGAGACTGGTGTAGAATAATGGGGAAAGACGGAGTGAGACAGGAAGAAGCGATGGCATAATGGTAATATGTCTCAATTAAGAATTCAATAACGGTCCTGAATAAAAGCCCTGAATTGTCATCGTCATTTAAGGGCTTTCAGCATACATCAGGACCAATTTTAGGATCCTGTTTAGCATCTATTCTGGAATTAGAATAATATTTCAATGCATTTTTCAGTTTTCGAAAGCTTTTTCCATAAAGATGAGCAGGTGTTGCTGCACAAAATCATCTATATCCACCTCAAAAAAAAAAAAAAAATTGCACAATCCTGAAAAACAAAACAAAAATTGGCAAATTTTTATACTGGCCATTTATTAATAATTTCCCTATTTATTATCTAACTTTTTGGGATCACAAGGGAATGGAAATAGGTTAGAAGACAGGGAGACAGGCGAGATTTGGCACTGGTTTATGAGGTGAACACACATTAACGTTCACATTCATCCCGATGCGAAAACAAGAGCCTGAAATCTATGTGACTGTAGGAGGAAACCCAGAAAGAGAGAAAATAACATGCAATCTCCCCACATAAAGACATATAGGAAACCCAACACACATCTTTCATCTTGGAGTCAAAACACATACTTTTAATGGCATGATGCCACATAGGCACAGAGGGTTGCATGCTAATCCCAAAATATCACACTGCATAGAGAAAGCAGTTCGTACGTGACTTCCTTTTTTCGATATTTATTTTAGGAGACATAATATTTGCAGGTCAGAACATTTCCACAGTGTCATTTACATTTTGGGAGACTTTTGCGACTTTGTTGGTTCAGAGAAATATTGCGTCAGGGACTGAAAAGGCATTGTAGATTTTTCTTTTAACACGGGGAAATTGCCTTGCTCAGTCAACATGCTCTGTGTGCTGCGTAATTCAAGCCAAGGTGAGCGCCTGATATATCTCACTGTCCAAAACAAAGACACACAACGTGGCAGATAGTAGTTGAAGCTAAGCCCGAACGATCGCTCTATTAAGTGATTAGTCATTAGTCAGCAACGGTTTATTAAGCAAAAATGTGCTGATTCCAGTTTCCTGGTGTAAGAATTTACTGCTTTAGTGCTGTTTCATATGGTTTTAAATGCAATATTTTTAGATTTTAGACTGTTGGTTGGACAAAAACTATCTGATAACACCCCCTGGTCTCTGTTCTTGTTGTTTTGTGACTTTTTACAATTACAAAAAATGATGTAGATTCCCTTTCTTTCTGAAGCAAATTACGTTATAGTGACCACTAGTTTTTCTCTTCCAAACAAAAGACCTTTGGCAACAGGTCATCAAATACTGGAAATTAAATAAAAATAATTCTTAAACGGTGGAAATCATTAACACATCATTCCCCGTGTTTGACTGCGGGTCGTCAGCACCAAGCTCCACGCCTGGTGCTCCAGGGCGTAGCTTTCACCTTCACTCTGAGGTGAACTGTATTTTCTAGTAGTAGCTGAAAGTGAGGCTGCCTTGCTAAGTAGCTCCAGCCTGTAGCCAAGCAAGGGGTGGGAGTGCCCACCCCGAGTGACGTCATCGCACCATTCCCTGTACCCCGGGTCCTTTCATGCCCGTTTCATCACAGTGCCGCGCGCCTCTCCCTTTCAACACTCCACCTTTAAACCAGCGCGGCTTCACGAGGGAAGCCGACGGTGAACTGGGATGCGTCTCTGCTGGGCTACTCCATCCGGACGGTAAACCACGGAAATAAGCGTCTACACCGGGGGGAGCGAGTGAAACGATAGGTGAGAGCGTCATTCTTTGGATGCGTGACGTCCACGCGGCTGTGGCAGTTGGCGCTCGCGCTGTTTCGTAATTAGGGGCGATCGAAAAGCAAAACTCAAGAGTTTGACATCCGGCGGCATTTTTGACGATTGAATTCTAACTTTGACAATCACCTGCTCCCTCACCGAGTCAACGCGTCGTCTGTACTGTAGACAGAGCGCACTCTGTGTAAATCCAGAAAGAATTCATTTTAAATGCCACTTTAACTCAACTCGTGTCTAAATGGACGTTAGTTACGTTCGTCGGCGTATTTTGTGCAAGGAAACCTCAATTTGTTCATTTTTAAACGGCATCTGGCTTCGAACGTCTCCGAGCGAACGAACGCGATTTCAATAACTCTACTTTCCTTATATGTCTAATTATACACAATCATCCAGCATTGCCAATTGCTATCACAACTAGAGCTGACGCAAAAGCTGCAAAACAACCTCTGCGAAACACATCCAGCTGCCCGCAGACCCAACACCTGGACACATCTGTCAGAGCAGCGGACATCTCCACAGCCGCCGGTGTCTTTTTTTTCGAGCGACTCTTTTGACTTTTGGAGCCCCAAACTCCAGCAGGCATCACCGGAGTGGACACATCGTGCATTGGACGCAGCAAGTAGGTGAGTCAGCTGTCTGCTCGTTTCACACCCAGTGAAGGTGAAGGCGCGCACACAAAGTCATGCAAGTGGAACAGATATTTATGTCGGCCTATTTAGTAGATAGAAAAACCTCGCAGACCCAAGAGGTGTTCCACAGTTCTCTGAGTAAGAGAATGTTCCGCGTGTGATACGCGCGAAACCTTGGACTGCAGTTTTTCGAACCCCCAGCCTGTCAGTTGATATGTGCCAACCTGTGAGACAGAAGAGGAACAACTTTTGGTTTCACATGTCAAATTATTTATACTGGGGCAGAGTTCAAGGACTGGAACATTTCAGTTTATGCCAAGTCTTCCGTTTTATGAGAGGCAGAAATTGTCCTCAATTTGTATGGGATCAGAAAGGTTAGACGAAGACTTGCAAACATGAAATCAGAGTGGTGTATAATCTGAGTAGTTGACTTTTAATCCAAACAGAGTCTGGAAGTGGGGGGGGGGGCACTCGAAAACATCCTTCACAAATGATGCTGCATCTCCTTGGGCCAGTGAGTGACAAGCAAACAAATGTTAACCTGGGGACAGTTAAGGGTTTAATGCGAATGGTAATCGTGGAGGTTTGAATGCATCCGTTGGCTATCTTGTCCATGGTTTTTCGCGTGCCCCCTTTCTTGTCCTACTCATTTAAAGTTTCATTGACTATATTACGTTAAATGAAAAATGAAAATAAGCTGTGACTGTCAGATTTTTTGTAATATTTGGTCTCTACATTAAAAAGAATTAAAAATGTCCCAACAAATTGGAAATTTACTATAATATGATCAGTAAACCAAAATAACTTTTCAACGTTTACAGCAAATTTATGTTGCTCAAGTTTCTCCATCAAAATTTTGCAGGATTCAACCAAGTATTATTTTTATCATTGATAAATCTGAGGATTTTTTTCTCAGTTAATCAAATGATTATTTTGCCTGTGAAAAGTAAGAAAATATTGAAATATGTTTTAGTTTCCCACAGGCCAAGGTGATGTATTCAGATTGCTTGTTTTATTTAACCATCATTAATATCATACTGTATATGACAAAGAGAAGCATCAAATCCTCACATTTGGGAAGGCGGAATCAGCAAATTGTTAGCTTTTTTGTGTGAAAAATGACATGACCGGTTGGTCGATCACCAAAAGAACTTTGCAAATGAACTTTCTGCTGACAGACTGATCATTTCATTGACTGATAGTTGCAGCCCTAAATCTGACAGATATTCTTTCTTCCTTTTTGTTTTAGAGGGATGGCTGCAGATAACTACTTATGGACACATTTTTGACGCTTTTTTTTTTTTGGAATCCGAGACATATTTTCTAATTAAATCCAGTGAGTCTTCAGCCATGATGAATTCAGAAGACGACCCGTGCCACAGCAAGCACCACATCGACTCCACCATGAGCCCGTTGATCAGTGCTATCATGTTCGCCGCAGGGATCTTTGGAAACGTAGCTGCACTGGTTATCCTGGAAATCCGGCGACGCAGAGAAACACAGACTGGGGGCGCGTCGCGGCGTACGTTGTTTCATGTGCTCATCACATCGCTGGTGGTCACGGACCTGGCGGGGACCTGCCTGGTCAGCCCGCTGGTGCAGCGGGCATACTCACACAACACTACCCTGGTGGGGATGTCACCTACAAATAATAGCGTGTGCGCGTACTTTGGTGTCAGCATGACCTTCTTCAGTCTGACCACCATGTCGCTCCTCTTCACTATGGCATTAGAGAGATGCTTTGCCATTGGATACCCCTACTTGTACAGCCGGCATGTCACCAAGAAATGTGCCTATATCACAATCCCATTGGTCTTTATGTTATGTATGATATTCTGTCTCCTCCCTTTTGCGGGATTTGGTAAATATGTACAATACTGCCCTGGCACGTGGTGCTTCATTGACATGAACCCATTTCAAAATAGGGACCAGGCCTACGCCAACCTGTATGCCACTATTATGCTAATGCTGGTGCTGGCCATTGTGGCATGCAACGGTTTTGTGGTATACCAGCTGTTCAGGATGTACCAACGTCGGAAGAGGAACAGTGGCTCAGTGATGGCAAACACGAGAGTCAACAATGAACGAAGAGCGATGTCTATGGCCAAGGAGGTGGAGCATCTCATCCTGCTGGTCTTCATGACCATCATCTTCATCATCTGCACACTGCCACTAGTGGTAAGATGACAGCAGATAACACACACATGCACGCTTTGCCCTTGTTCTGCAAAAAGTAACACACTTACGTACAGTTTTTCAGCCAGTCGACCTTGTTGCATTACTGAAGTTAGGGTGACTTGACCCCATAAGAACTAACTGAATGCAACAGCAGTTAAGTGACTTTGTTGGGGGGTAATTAGCTCTATGGGTCAGTTGGTTATTAGTCGCAGCAGAAATTGATAGAGTTCCGTGATGCTGTGAGTGAGCAGCTCCTTTGGGACTGGTGTTTTATGTCACATTGATGCACAGGGTTCATCTCATTTTTTTTTAATTTATCAATGGGCCCCATTACTTCCCACTACCACCACCAAAAAAATCTGGGAATATATTTGTGTTTAATTCAGCATAAAGTACAATTGAAAATTAGGACTAAAATGTAAATAATACACAAATCAGGGTGTAAATGCAATTAATCTTATTTGCCATCTTTGAACAACGAGGTGCTAAGATGGAGTGTTACTCACAAACTCAATAAGGCAGTAATTGTAATGACAATGACGATATTTTGGGTAAGGCTATTAGTGCTTTTGCTAAAATAGCATCATGTAACTTTAAAGCAGCCTTTAATACAGTAAAAGACAACATTTAAGCTTCATTAAAATCTTACAAATGACAGCAGTATAGAAAATTAGGGTTGCGACTAATGATTATGTTCATTATTGATTAATCTGCTGATTATTTTGTTGATTAATTGATATTCATTTAGTGGTAAAATGTCAGTCAAAGTGAATAATGATTTTTTTGGTTCAGTTTACAGTGGCATAAAACAAAGAGGCAGCAAATCATCACACTGTAGAAGCTAAAACCAGAGAATCTTCAGCATTTTTGCTCAAAATAGTTGCTGATAAATGTTCAGTCGTTCATCTAATCAGATAATCAACTAATTATTTCTGGCTTATGATACAGTTTGGTTTTACATTGAAACTCTTTCACAGTAAATTTTTTGTTCTTGTATTAGGTATCTTGCAAGATAACTTCCTTATAAGCATACATCAGAGTGAAAACTAGCTTCTTGATCTAAGTCACATGATACAACATTCTATACATATATATATCCGCATCTAACTGTCTCTGTAGCACAAAATTACGCAAGTGCCACAAAAGCCACTTGTGGCTTGTGACTATGGGCTGTTCTAACAGCAAGTTGTAGACAGGAAACACCATCTCAGGTGCAATTTCGAGCAGATCTGACTCGGCTGCTTAATCTGATGCCGCGAGTATAAACACTAGATGTTTAACAATAGATTTCATGACTGTTTGGTAGGAGATATACAGTGCCTTGCAAAAGTATAAAGATGTTGACTTTTTAAACATTTTGATGCGTTGATAAGTTAGATCTAAATGTATACATGTAAATGTGAATATATCAGTTTTCCACTCAATTGTTATTACTGGATAGAAGAATTCATGAATACGCTGCATTTTCCTGAGAAATTGACTTAAACCTCTTTGACTCATTGTCTAGTGATGATTAGCCAATATGCTGTCTCTTGACTCCAGGGCAGTCTGTTTGTAACCACCTTGGTTCTGAAATGTCACTTTGGACTTCACATGAGAAATCAATATCTTTCCCAGCAGTATATGAAGATGTGCACTTTGCAGACAGCAGTAATGGGCCATTAGGTTTGCTGCTGCATCTCAGTTGTGGCTTGAAATGCAGAATCAAAACCTTCATCTCTGCAGTGATTGCGGGATTCTGCATCATACTTAATTGAATAGAGTCATTTGATAGACGAAGACAGACAGTTTTATGAGCTCTGTTTCCTCACAAAGCAGAGCCTTTTAGAGAGCCTTTGTCAACATGAGTGTAGTCAGAGAGAAGCCACCATTTATATGAAATCACTTACAAATTGAATGTTTTGACACTTAAAAAAAAAAAAAAAAATCATGTATGGGTATTTTTATTGTTTTAACTCCACTAAAAGTTAAGTTAAAACAGCATCATGAAAAATTTAGAACTTTATACTTATTGGATCCAATCTGTGTCAGAAACACTAAACTGAGAACAGCGTGCCGTAAACTTGCCTTCAAAATGATCTTGTGAAAACCAAGACATTATTTGTGTCTATTTAAATGCGATGGTTCACTAAATTGTCCTGCACTGTACGCCGTGTAGCAGGTGTAGTCTACTGCAGGCAGGTAATGGACACAGGGGTCAGCTTTACTTCACTGCGTCATCAGGAGGCTGAATAAAGATGACTCGGGTACAGTGAGGATAAACACGGGCGGACTGAAAGGAGGCAGCGGGAGAGAGGAAGAGGAGACTGCCGGCGGGAAAAACAAATTAGGCCCCATAAGATCTTAAAATTTAAAAATGAAAATTTAAATTTATATTTTGCTTAGAGTTTTTGGTCAGTACTGGTATTTGATTGGTGAGATGTCTGTGTGGGCGGGCATTAAAAATATTTTACTTCAATTCAATGAGACACTAGTTTTTATGCTGACGGCGATAGTTGTTTCTAGCGCTATCTGTGGTTTTTTTTGAGCACTCCCTACGTTACTCCATGACTCCGTACAATATTCTGTGTCATGATTTGAGTCATGACGGATCCTGCTTCGTTTTTTTTAACCAAGGACGTCAGGATTGTTTTTTAATACTAAAGCAGCAAAACCTCTGACACAGAGATATGTAAGTATTTGGTGATGTCTTGTGAACAGAGAGTTATGGTTATATATTGATTGGTATATGTTCACAACATCTTTCGATGCTTAGTAGAAACTCGGTTGATTTTTCACATTTTTGTTTCTTTAGTTTTGCTAACTAACTCTTGATTTCAACTTTTGGCAACTCTGAAAAGGTTTTACAGAGTATTACATTTTGCAGACATCCCCAATTCCTTTTCTTTCTTTTTCTACCTGCTGATTATAAGTCAGTAACTTGGTTATTTTTTTCATCAGGCTGTGTATGTAATGTATGCTGTCCAGCTATTAGCCCATCTTACTTTGTCTTATCAGATATCCAGTGACGTGACCAGACCTTTCACCACATTAGACAGGAGTCATCATGACATTAATTTTCCCCTATATATGATAAGGTCTTCTTATAATGGGTGTCATATGTCTAGAAATCACTTTGTAGAGGATGTGTTTACAGTCACGTCTCCTCTCCCCTCCTATTTCTACAGAATAGCCCCTTTTACCTATTGACAGACATTTCCATTTTTTTCCCTGCAGAGAGATTGAGAAAAACCTTTTAAACGCACATTAATCGATTACGTGGCCTCAAGTGGAATTTCCTTTCCCATTCCTTTCTTTATGATTCAGATGAAGACAAAAATGTCATCTCTAGCAATAGGAGCCGTTTTACATTTTCAGTATTTAGCTGGAGGTCTATCCCTAATGAGTTCTAGTGCCTAAGCAGGGAATTATAAAGGATTTCAGTTGCCTGTTCAATAATACTTTGCAGAAGAGACACACAAACAGATACAGACACTGTTTTTAGGACAGTATCTCTTAACGTTGACTTACAAACTGCTGCACTGTAGAGTTAATTTTAAAACTGCCCAGTTGTACACAAAATTCATAGTATACGCAGCAGAGTATACACACACACACACACACACACACACACACACACACACACACACACACACACACACACACACACACACACAGACACACACACACACACACACACACACAAACCTCAATAAACATTTTGGCACTTCTGGATTAACCATATGGAAATTAATCGTATCATTATTTAAAACGTGACTGATATGATGATATGATAATGTGTGTTAGATAATACTGTTTTCTTTGAAGTAACAGTGTAGCTGTGCCTTCTGTTCAGTTAGATTGATGTTATAAATAGAGTGATACTCAGTATACAGACATGAATTCTCTAGCTAGCTATATAGCTGATCATCAGTTGTCATTTCAGCCAGCAAAAACTGCCTAAAAATGAGAAGCCAGCTTTTGTTTACTTCTGTCTGAAATGAAAGACAAATTACTGTGAATTTCAAGTGATAAAGCTGCTATCATTGTCACTGAACAGATCATTTGACGTACATAGCAATAGTAGCTAGAGGGGGGAGTTTGAATTAAAATTTTAAAAGGTGTTACATTTGCTTTATGGTCGCAGGCTTCCCAAGTATTCCCGAACACAAAGACTAAACAATGCTGTAATTGCATAATTCATTGAGAGCATAAAACACTCACAGGTGTCCAACTAGCAACGTGATACCACAGTCTGAGGTCAGGATATCACAACCACAGACACACAAACGGCGAGATCTTTTCTTTTTTTTTCTGCCAATATGAAACTGAGGGCTGATGATGTGTTTGTGTGTGATGTGCCTCCAGTTATCTATGATTGCAATAAAGAGTGAAAAGGCCACACTGTAGCCTTCTGCACCAAAAAAAGTGAAAGAAATTGATGGATTGTTAGAAAGACAAAGTCCAGTGCAGTTGTTTGCTAAAGATACACACGTTTTGGGGGTGTATCTTTCTTTATATGACTGCTATTAAAAGGTCAGACTGGATTTGAACCCAGGACAATACAATAATGCGATGCATTTTTGGCAATGGAGCAAACAACAAACTCTCAATAACCTATTCATCTTAAATCTCATAACTTCAGGAATAAAAGGCTTGTGGGTACAGACAAGCATGCATCTTCGTCTCATCTTTGAAATGAGACATTCTGAATATTCGGAATATTCTCCGAGCTTCCTGTTGGTGCTGAGATAGTAGAGGAAAGTGGGCTCACAGTGAGAGTCGGATTTCACGGGTCCGCCTGGAAAACCCGCAAAAATCTGTCTTCACATGCACACACATGGTCCTTCGGCAAGGCCTGTTTCTAATTGCAGTAATTATCTGGGGTTGTTTTGTTTAAAATGATGTGGAATTTTTTACGGAGCTGTTCTACACATCCCACCTCATTCATCTTTTGTTCCAGAGTTATTTGTTATATGTTCAGATTTTCATAATTTTATTTATTTTTTTTGTGGTGAGAAAATGTTTCCAGATTTTCTCACCACATGCAGTGGTTGAGAAAATCTGGAAAAGTGAGTATTTAACAGTTTTCTCAGCCGTCAAACTAACAGCTGCTGATAAGCTCTTAAGCCAGAGTCTTAACTGCCATTTGCAGCTCAGGATACCAAACCTGAGTGAGTTTAGAAGAACAGCTTTATAGTGGTAGAGACAGGAGAAAGTATGAAGAAATAGTATGAGATGAGAAATTCAGGACAAGAATGGGTAGAAGGCAGAGATGAAGATGAAAAGTAAATAAAGGAAGCAGCGTTTTTTCAGTTAATAGACTTTCCAAACAGCTGCAAGGTCATTTTCCTTTCACATTTAACTTGATATTGTTCCTGTCTGACCCCCAGAGAGAACAGCAGTAGGAACCTGTGAACTAGTCATAGCTTCCATGGATTGTGTTAATATGCTGGTTCCCATCCTAGCGTCAACTGCCCAGGGACTTTAGTGCTTCTCGTTCCAACCAGTCACCGCAATAGCTGATATCACTGAAATGCTTCAACCACAGAGGAGGAACTAATCAGTGAAGTCTGCTGCTCATTCTTGGCCACAGTGGTACTAATAAAGCCCGCTTTGATCAAAAGCTGCTTCCGTTTTAAAATGTAAATATAAATCCCATCACTCCTGAGATAAACAGCTAAACTAGACCTGCTAAAAGGTAAGTAGCGTAGCTTAGCAAACTAGCAGTATCTGCCATCTTAGCTTCGGACACCAGTCGAATTCACACAGTCTGTTGTGGTTGAGCTATCTTTACATCACATATTTAAAGGTATTAAACTGAAGGTTAATTTAATACATTCATTTCAATATAAATATTAAGACAGGCAGCCAAATAACAAAGATACATTTAAACACACTTATTTATTAACTATAAACTCAAAATAAAGTCTCTAAAAAAAAAAAAAAAAAAAAAAAAAAAAAAAAATTTTTCAAAACAAACAGCTACTGTGTGACTGTGTATTACCAACCAAATCATTGAAATTTGTTGAATGAATGATTGCTAAATAAATAAATTATATAATGTCTGGCTGTCATAGGACTTTTTTTGTTTTTTTTTTTGCTCTCTTCTTCTCTCCTTCAGTGTATATTATTATTATAGACTTCCTCAAAAAAAAAAAAAAAAAAAAAAAAAAAAAAAAAAAAAAAAAAAAAAAAAAATTTTACATGTCAAAAAAAAATTATCTAAAGTCGACAAATATATATATATAGTGTATAGTGTGAAGAATAGTATAATCTATTACTACACTTAGCACTACTACACCCAATCCATATTTCACAACAAAGATTTTTTCATTATCAGAGTATGTTTGAATACTGAAAGGTGTCAACCAACTCAGGGGTGATAGCATGGGAATGGAATTTTGTTTTGGCCTTCTCAGGATTCAACATCCCTTTTTCTTTCCTAAAATAAAAACACAATATACATCATTCATCATCTCTCATTTATACGCTGCCTGTTTTTGCCTCGGCAGTTTGTTTGAAAAGCAAACACAATGATAAGGGTAGTAATATCTTTTTTTATTTACTCTGTATTCTGCAAACATCCCGTGTGTGCCAGAATGAGTGATTGTGCTTTCTGCGTTTTAGAGGATAAAATTAGGGAGTTTGCTTTTGTTTAAGTGCAAGAGTGACTTTTTACTACTGATTTATTATGCAAAGGTTACCCTGAGCAAACTCATTTAGACTAATACTCAGTGTTACAAGTACACACTTGTACTACTATGTGACCTCTTTAGTTGACATTCTTTCTGGGTTGGAGATGCTAACTGACATGTATGAGTTCCCATAGAGACGATACAAACTCTAGTTATTCATTGTTACTATACCAGTCACTCTTTCAGCTAACTGATAATAATCTTTGAAATTTTTAGATATTTTTCTCACGTTTTTAGGAAGAAGCAGATCAGGAAATGGACGAATGAAAGGGTTTATTTGTATTTTTGCACACAGGTTTGGCTTTGGATCACAGGTTCCGCTAAATGGCTAAAATAATCAAACTGTGTGTTAGACAAAAACATTACATTTACAGTGTATAAATAATTACATGGCACAGTCTATCTGTCCCTATCCCTATTAAGCCTCCAACAACAATATAGTAATTTTAGTAGGTTGGTCATCCTTATGCAAGGTAGATAAGTGTGTCATCACCAGCTTTCAGCATTCAGCATTACATGAAATTTGTGTGACAACTCTAGCTGAGTGTTGTCGAGAGGCTGGTCTATATTTTTAACCACACTACCAGGGTCTATGGATGCCTTGGTTGGTTGGCCTCAGCTCAGTCTTGTTTAGTGCTAATTAATAAATGTTAGTGTGCTAACAAGCTAAATTAAGATGGTAAAAATGATACCTGCTAAACTTCAACATGTAAACATTGTCATTGTGAGTATGTTAGCATACTGACATTAACATTAGTCTTAAGCTACATAGCCCATGTAGCGAAAGCAGCACACTAGCATTGCAACAGCAGCGGCTGAGGTGCTCTGGCCTTGTCTAGGCACAGGGTGCGTTCATTAGTATTGAGTGTAGGTCACCTGCGTTTTGCCAGCGCTCAGAACGCAATACTCAGTCACAATTGTTCCGTATGTAAATGCAAAATAGATGTGAAGCATAAAAATACATTTCGGGGTGTGTATAGCTTGAGTAAAACGCAAGCTGTTACACCACCTGTGTAGAGCGCTGGACTGATTAAAGTAGGAGCATAGCTGTTCTGTCAGATGTGCATGAGACAGACGACCGAAAACTGCAGTGGAAACACGTTTAGATAAGCTGGTTTGAATTGACCACAAATAAAGATTAAATAAAGTTAGGTTTTCCTTTTAGTTTTTATGCTCACCCATTGTATCTTGTCTCACTCTCTATATTTTTTAATATCAAGACCTATTTGTATGTTTGGAAGATAAACAGAGAGATTGTGGCTGAATTGAAACTTAGTTAATGTGTGAACAGGCATGTGTGCCTGAAAGCAGACAGCAGAGCTAATAACTATCTTCATCTTCACGTGTACCTACTCAACAGGTGAGACCAGTTGTACATTTTGTATTCCTCTGTAACTTTTACACCATCAGTCCTATCAAATCCTGTCGACATTTATTGTACGGGGTAGATTAATATCTTGCTGAAATGGCGAGATGAGAAATAGAGAAAAAAAGTCACTGGTTATTGACATGCCCCAGTTTATTTTTGATGTATCTGAGCAACAGCGTGTCTGCAACAATAGGATTAGATATGTTGTCGTGACAAAACATCAGTCAGTGACGCTGGCATAAAAATAATTGACATTTAGATTTCAGAATCTAATCATGCAAGATGATTATCAGCTTAAACCAGAGTAGTAGTTTTGCTCCTATAAACAGGTCCCACTCTTTATCTGTTACTGTTGCTGCAGGGGGTTTAGTGTGGGATTTATAACAAGGATGCTATCTAGGATATTGCACTTGACACTTGTGCAATGCTAAACACCATCCATGACTGGTGTCTGCAGCGGGATACTTTGGCAGCTAATTTAACACTCAGTCTCTCTTTTCTCAATCCACTCCTCTTCTTTCTTCTCTCTATCCATCTCTCAGATCCGGGTGTACATCAACTCCATAGGGTTGCGTACCGAGTCTCACCCCATGGACCTGATTGCCCTCCGCTTCATCTCTGTCAACTCTATAATTGACCCCTGGGTCTTCATCCTCCTCTCCCCCAGCGTGCTGCATTTTTGCTGGGCCTCGGTCTGCTGGTCCCCCTTAGGAACCTCCAGGGGCTCCATTTTTAAATTATCAATTGCTAAAGAGAATTCCGTTAACATAGAACTGACTCAACCAACATTGGACTATAACAACCATTTTAACTCTGTGGAAAATGTATGACCATAACAGTACATTATAATTTGATATTTATATTTATTGGATACATGATTGGATAGTGTGTCCTCCTTGGTGATCACATGAAGTGGATGGGTTTCGTGGGCCACAACATCTATTACATGTGGGTGTAGTTTCGTATCTATTTTTTCGGGTGTTTCCATCAGATAATGGCCCTTTCTGTCCAACTGATAAGCACTTCCAACCAGTTCTACCAGCTGGTGGCCATATCTGGCCCTTTACTGGGCATTCCCATCCACTTCTAGCATTTCAGCAAATTTTATGCATGTTGAATGTATATTGACCTCTCTAGAGCTTTATATTTTAAGTATAAAAAGGACAACATTTTGCCTCCTTTGCTGCTTGTATTTTATGTCAATTAATCAGTTAAATGAAAAAAAGCTACTGATGGGAAAGACAAAGACTTCATTCAGATTCTGTGATTCTGCAAACAGTTGTTACTAGTTCTGGGAATGGTGAGCCAAGTGAGACGTCACATTCAGGCAGGAACAATTTTCACCTGCCATTAATATGTAGGTTTATGGAGAGAAGCATGGGATCCATATAAAGTAAAATAAATGGAAACAGAGAGAAATGTATGAATGACAAGTAAGCACATTCAGATCAGTTGGGATCGTGATGGTCATGTAAGAAGATAGAATGTTGGGATCCATGTTTATTATCAAATTTAAGGTCACAGATTACCAGAAAAAAAAATGCCATTTATTGCAACAGGAAAGCAAATAGATTTTAATGCCAGGTGTAGATATATCTATCTAGGTATGGTTTAGACAGATTATAAAAGACATGAAACAGATATCCAGATATAGATATTTGAGGCATGACTTACTTTTCTGAACACCTCAATAATCATGGGTCATCCTCTTGACGACATTATCTAATCACATTCAAGCTTCTTAACCTCTGGTCTGCTTTGGTAACCCTTGCCCTCACATTTATACCAGATCCTTGCAAGAAAAGTCAAAGTGCAAGAAGTCCTGGGGAGACTTTTGATATATCAAAGATCAAAGTCAAAACGTCACTCAGGGAGTGGGTGGCAAAGAATGATAAACAGTGTTTAACACAGAAAACGTTATACAGATGGTAATGACATTATTTCATTTATCTGTACATGTACAGTATATAGCAGATATTATAATATTTTATTAAAAAAAGTTCTTCATATGAGACTGCAGTTACCTTTTGACTTGAAAACTTCCGCTTCTTGTATTGTTAAGTAATAGCCGATAAATATTCTCACATAATCATTCTGTAATTATAATGCTTGTGACCTACTAAATGAATGACAGAACATATTTTAAGCAAATGATGGTACTTTTTTTATAGAACAGTAGCTACCTCCTTTAGTGACAAAATAACACCCTTAAGACTATTTTGCCAAAGCGCTTCTATGGATCAGATTCTCTATATGGTAAAGAGGTCATAAATAAAGTAATAAAGGCTGCCCCCTGAAATTTTTTTTTTTTTTTAAAACAAAGTCATGTTTACATTCAGTGTTACTCACTGGAATAGTGTGAAACTAGGCAGTTGTGTCTATCGCTTCACCATCCTTGTGAGCGCAGATGATGCAAACAAAACAGGGGCCCACTCATAAAAACATTGTCACCAGTTTATACCACCAGTTTTTGTAGAATACTGTTAAAAATAAAAGCCTCAATTATTTATAAGCTATTAATCTAATTTTCAAAATGATTTCAAGTTCATACAGCATGCAATGTAAAATTTCAAGTATGGAGCCTCTAATTTTTTGACATGCGCTCAGTTGCCAGTTTATTAGGTACACATAGCTAAAACTAAAATAGTTAAACCGAAATAAAGTTTCCTTTCTTGAAGGTTTTAATGTTCAGTTTTAACTCACTCATATAAATAGGGTGGATAAAATATCACCTATTAGTATTATGCAGTAAAGTAAAACAGAACCACAAACGGCAGCCTCCAAAATGACCATAAAGTTGAATCAACACCTCTCTAAACAATAAAAAATTCGAACCATCATGAAAAAGGATTTATTGCAGGATTATTGTATTGGAGTGGATAAGTTTTAGATGTGTGTACCTAAAACTGGTAACTGTGTAAATCATATGTTACTCTTTAAAAAGCACCATTGTTTGTTTTCAATTTGTGCAACAAATCATTTTTCAGTTAGTAGACACGTCATTGCGGGACAGAACTCTTAGCAACTTAAAAATATTTTTTCCTGTATTTTGCCTTGTTTTCTCTCGGAGGTACATTGTTCAGTCACATTGCCTGTAAGTTCATTTGAAAAGCTATGAAAGGAGTTCCCTTAATTTTAATCCACTGATTTTATGACTGAAGAGCCATTTGAACTGCATTAGTTTAACAAGGGAGCAACTTGAAATGTAATTTTTTATTTCCACGTGTGTCTTTCCACGGGACCATTAATATGGGTGAAATGACGTCCCCCTAACTGCCCCTCGCAGCCTACATGGAAAATGTCATGATTACAGTCTTTAATTATATCCTCATGCTAATTGTTCAACTATCAACTAAAGCAAGCCAAGAAAATGGAGGCCCTCCCTTTTCCCCTGCTATAGACTCTGTCAGTCAGCATTAAGGCTTATTAGCAGAAAGCTGGACATGGTGGAGCCCTACTGGGTTAAATTACACAACACCATGGAGAACTGTAACTATTGCAGCATCTCTTCCTTTAAAAACATTCAAATTCAAACTGAGCTCAAGTGTCTGGCAAGAAAAATAAGCTACTACAGATTTCAAGGGATCTCTGGTCAAAAATCTCTCAAGAAAGAAAAACACTTGGAGCTGGAGTGACCCGGGTTACGCAAGTGTGTACAATGTGAGGAAAAAAAACTAGAAGTTGTCAACAATCTGTCATTTTAGAGGAAGTCAGAAAATGTGAGATCTGGGAACATCAGGTAAACTTTGTGGCTGTAAGCCTTTATTTGAAAGTGTTTGTGGTGTGTGTGTGTGTGTGTGTCTGAGAGAGAGAGAGAGAGAGAGAGAGAGAGTGAGTGGTGAGAGTATTTCAGACATTCTTTGGCTATTGTGTTATGAGAACAGCAGTTTATTTGCTTCCCTCGGTCTGTTTGGTTCTGAGCTCAGCATTAAAATGTTCAGTGTTTACCACAAGAGTACTGTTTCCTGTGGGTGTTATGTGTGAGTTTTGCATCTGTATGTGTGTATCGGTGTTTTTCCCTGTTGTTTTTTTGGTGAGTGTGTGAAAACATTTTTGAAAATGTAACTCCCTACATATATGCCTGTGTGACCATGTGCCTACAATAAATTGTGTGTCTGTGCATGCTAGTGTGTGTGTGTGTTTGTGTATGTGTGTGTGAAACAGACAGCACTGAAATGTAATGACGTCAAACCAGAATGCTACCTACCTGGATGTCTTGTACTCTGTAATTATAAAGTACTGTAGATTAAACTGAATGCACTGAGCTGACAAGTGTGTAAATAAATATCTCATCCACAAAATATTCCGCCTGACCAGCTTTCTAATGTTCTTCCTCCACACACACACACACACCCACACACACACACACACACACACACACACACAGAGGGCGGATGGGTTCCAGATGTGGAGAACATAGCCAAGTCTTCCAGTTACACGTGTGTGTTTCGGTATCTGTATGTTGGCCTCGAAGAATGTTCCCTCCACATATTTTAGGTTTGCTTTGCTCATGTTGTGTCTTCCACCATTTCAAAACAACATATATCTGTAATTTAACCAAACGGGTTAATGTGTTGAGGCAGAACTGACAAATAGGCTATAGCCTAAAATCATAGGGGTGCAGACTTCAGATTTCAATATTCAGACTTTCAGTCAGGTTCATCCTCAATACCTTCTCCCAATTTTTTTCACTAGATGTGAGGAAAAAGCTTGACCCATGTTGCACAGGTTTATCTCGTGATCTGACATTGAAGCAGCACATTGCTTGACTTGACAGTGGATGGAAAACTCACGGGCAAAAGTTAGGGACCATCTCCAAACCTTTTTGAACGTTTTGTCAATAGCTTTCTCATTTTTTTAATCACAGACACATCAGATCAATTTTACATGCATCTGGGCCTCCTCCCATCATACACACAGCCTCCAGTTTTTAAAGAAAATAATGCAACATGGCCCAGTGCCATTCTTACTTATCTTTTCCCACTCTCAAAACATTCCATTTGTACTTTTCGTTTCCACATAGACACATCTTTTATTTTGATACAGTTTAGCCATTTTTGAAGGTGGGGTTACAGTGAAAATCATGCTTAATTATTTGATTATATTAAATAGTCTAGTACATTTTGTGAGCAACTAAAACAAACTCAGAAAATAAAGCAGTCTAGACGATTTCTAACAACCCACTCTGGTCATAAATCCAAGTACAGATTTTTTTCTGATACAAACAGATGCAGATAGTAGTAGTCCAGCTTTGTTGGGGTGGGGATTTTGCACCACTGTTTTGAAGATATTTCATGTTTTTTTGTTGACAGAGAGGTGGACCATACCACGCACCAGAAATTCATTTAGGCAATTACAATCAATCTTCCGAGTCTCAACAAACATACGTTGACTCCTTGTTGCTGCCACACAATTTCCCAGATTTAACCATCAAACGATTCTGATTTCATTAAGAGTTTTCTCTCTATTCCTTCCTCCTCTCTTCCTCTGACCTTTCCTTCTCTCCTGTCCTCCCACCATTAGCCAATGAATGTGAGCTAATGTAATTTTCAAGAGTTATGGTCCAGGACTGCGGACATTAAATGGTACAACCCATTTATATGCACATCGCTCCTCTCTCTCTCTTTCAATCAATCCATTCAGCAAAATAATCTCTATACCTCCCTCCTTCCCCGTCTTTCTCTCCAACACCACTGAGCTAAGAGCCCGTTTGCATCAGGCATTGGTTCAAACAGTCTGTTAATGAGAGTGTGTGTTGGTGTATTTAAGCATGAATAACAGCATGCGTATGTTTATCAGTTTTTGGCTGTTAGCTTCTGTTGCCTGATTAGTTCACTCCAGTATGAACTACCAAGTGTATTTAAAATGTTAGTAGCTCTCTTCTAGTTTAACTACAGTAATGTAATGGTAACTTCCTGTGTATTTACATGACTCTCAGATCTTTCCTCCAAATCAAAACATTGACAATAAACCTGATGAAGAGTAGTATTCATTTCAGACCTCATGCTCTTTCCCTGTACAAGTTATCACAGCTTCGCTCCTACGAGTTGATTAGAGCACATCCTGTCCTTCACAATAAGTCATTTTATTTCTAATACTTTAGTGCCTTTTTCCTCTTTACCTCAAACTAAAGTTTTGAATGCAGTACTTTTAAAGGAGTATTTTCATACTGTAATCTTGATACATTTACGTAAATGGAAAATCTGGTATTTCACCACCAGGGTCTTATTTTAATAACTTTCGTTACTTCCTATTTCAAACACCTGTCTCTGGCTGCGACTGTAAATAAACAAAGAAAGTAGCTACCCTGGATTAGCTGCGGTAGTATACTTCATAGAGATCTGCTTCTGGGGATACTTGTGAACTAACCAAACCAGCTGCACGCCGGTTTGTTTAGATGCATGAAGGTCTGGGTTGATTCAGCATGTTGGCTTGCAGTAGTTCCAAATGAGAGAAGATTTTTTTTCATTATTATTATCCTCTAGGGAAATTGAAGAAATCTAAGTACATAAGGCAGATGTATATATGTACATTGAAGTTTATTTGGAAAGCCCGTGCTGCTGAGTTGCATTTCCCTAATCTCTACAATTGAGGGGGGGGTCAAGAAAAGTTGACTATAGTTATGATCATTTATAAACAATGGACAGGCATGGTGCCAGATTTCCTGAGCTTTCAATTTTACTTTGAAACCATCAGGAGCAGGCACAGGTTATGAGGAAACAAGAGCAGATAAAATACCAGCTATGTCAGCTGATTGCTGGACTTAAATTCATCAGGTGGCAAGACACCTGAATCCAAACGAATGCGAATGTTGCTCCACATTCTACTTGATAAGCGTGATTGTAAGGTGATAATATGTCATGTTGTGTCTACACCTTGTTTTGCTTCCCCCACGTGGCCAAAAAAGAAGCGAATGCAAGTTTAGGTATAATTTTGATTGCAGGACTTATTTACCTATTTCCGTAAAGAATTTGGGTTATTTTTCCACCACTGTTGAACATTAGGGGAAGTATTTTTACTTCATACCCATAAACCCAAAGTAATCATATTATATTCTGCATATTGTATAATGGCCTATTATATATCCCACCGACTGAAAGAGCAGCAAATCAAGATATTGGGAGCAAATAGGGGAGTACATTGAGCAATTTAAAAGTAATATATCCTCAAAATGGTTTGACTCCACACAACAAATCCAAAATAACGATGTAAAATAAAACATGAGATATTATTCAACTACTAGGCTCAGACTAAACAGCAGTAGCACCTCCTCACTAAACTCACACCTCCTAGAAATCAATCTGTGGCCATCATAGTTTAACAGGACCAGAGTGTTGCGAGTCAGACCTGAACATGCCTTGTCACAAGCACATGTCATTTGATTACATTTTGACAGGAATGTCATTTCCCTCAATAATTACCCATAATTCACTACATATCCTGCTTGCTGTCTGTCAATTAACGTCTCACCGATAAACAATTACATCCACACATCTGGAACATATCAGCTTTAACTGGGTTTATTCAATGTAATTGATTCGTTGACTAACTGACCATGTCTGGTTAATTGGATGATCTCTTCTTGTGTTGTGATTAGATCTGAGGAAGGAAGGAACTGATGTGTGTTAAGTTTGTATTTGAGAACATGCAGAATACTCTGATTCCAAATAGGTGCACCATAATAATAGAGGCTGACCCTGATCGCTGTAGGGATGTTTATGATGGTGTTTTAGGGCCATTGAACACACAATCATTTGAGATTTTGAAAATAAACCCAATACCTTATGAGAACAAAAAGTCGTAATTTTTCAAGAACAAAGTTGTAATTCTTTTTTTCCCCTCTAACAGTGGCACAAGTGTTAGGGGAAAAAGTGCATGGGACCCACTGATTGTTACAAGCTATTTCCCACACTGATTTGAAGTGTAATTTATGAAACCAGTTTTAAATGTCAGTCAATTTCTTATCATCATCATGATGGAAAATCAACTAGTCTTTCATTACAAAAAACAACCTTCATAGTCTGATCAAAAGACTTTGACTGTCAGTGTGCCCATGGTTGATGAGCTGAATAATGTACTTAGTTTCTTTTTTTTTTCCTGTACGTTTTCAAATAAGAAACATGAAAAAAAAAACAACTGATGCCCAGATAATCTGTTTTCACATTAGTCATCCTGAAATGAGTCAGTTGACAGCTTTTGGTATTTAAACTGGAAAGCCCACATGCAAACACACAGGTTTGTGACTAATGATACTTTCGACTTTCATATGCAAATTTAAAGCCTCTCTAGTTCTCAGAAAGCCAAGCTGCCGTGCAGGTTACAGAAATCAAATAAATTTTTAAGCTTGTTACTTTTGGCCCCCAGAAAAGTAACTTCTCTCATACTTGTCATGGTTATACATCGAAAAATACTGACGTGAACAATTCTTTACAATTTTTTTCCTAGTTTTAAACAACTTAATTACTAACCAAGAGACAATAAAGAAGAGAGTTGCCCTTAACTTCACTCTGCAGCCTACAGATAATAATCTGGGGTTCAAAGGTTAGAAAAAGACCAGGAGGTCAACCGGGTCTTCATTCACAAGGGAAACTATAGCTTTGGGGAAGTGAACAAGTCAGAACAAGATGCAGAGCAGCACAGTGGTACAAGAACTGTGTTGTGCAGCATCTTCAGGGCTAATATCAGTGCTGATACCAAGATATGATCTTTGACATTTAAAAAAAAAAGTTTTTAATCATACATTAAAGCAGATATTTGGGAATACTAATAGTGAAATAATGAAATGATGCAAACACAAAACGTACCCCAGACGGAGTTATTGTCACCCTTCACTTATATTTGGTAGCAGAACCTTTGGCAACAGTGGCAGCTTCTAACCGTTTCTTAAATTCGTTTAAAAAGATTTTGATGATGAATAAATAATTAGTGGTGAAGAAGTGTTTTTGTGAAAATCTGTGTACAGATACAAAGCAGCCAGATGGGTTTGCATGCATACACAGCACATTAAGTGTTCACCATTATTATCATCTACAGCATCAACAAATATAATTTAACCCTCCTGGGTTACGGAAGAGCTATATGCCCTCCACTCACACTCTGCTTTGTGGATTGGACATTGTCAAATCAGGTTCAGGCGTTAATACAAAGGTCAAAATTCACACCTGTAACTTCAGCATCACACACAGTGTGGGAACTTTTAGTGGTGAGGTTTACACACAGTTTTCTGCTTTGCATCTGTACATAGATGCTCACAAAAGCCCTTTCTCACAGTATCTTTGTGTAACTTCACAACTGATATCATTTGTTTACAGATTTTATCCAGTCCTTTTTTTTTCTCTGACAAAAAGTGTACTCTTTACCATATTTGATTGCTGTGGGGATACATTTTTTGGCAGAGCTGATTTTGTAGATTTGCAACTCATGGTTTTTTTGTTTTGTTTTTGTCATTTTAGCCGAGATTAATGTAACATGTATGAAATTCACATTTTTAATAATGAATCCCATGCTTGTATTTCAGGAAAGACATCACAAGGATCAAATAGTGTTACCCACATCATATTTTGGTCTGTTTTAGCTTAAAAATGTGAATTTCATACATGTAACATTCATCTTGGCTAAAAAAAAAAAAAAAGACAAGGTATGCAAATGGGATGTAATGAGAAACACCTGCATCCACGTTGTAACTGTATTGGAGATGCATGAATCAAATGGTTTAATATATATTTTTGTTTTGACAATTTGAATTTAAGACATGTAATTATAACTTAGAAGCTAACCATTACTTGACAGCAATAACCAGCAGTGCATCCACCCCTTACATTTAGAAAGGACATATCAAATAAAAGTGAGGGAAGAATCAAAACGGCGCTGTCAGCACACTTCATTTTATCAAACTTTGACTTTACTGAGTGAATTTGCCATCCATTCAGTGGTGCTCATTTTATAACCTTGTAGCAGATCAACTTTCTATAACTGACTAATTCTTATCTTTAAAAATACTCTAGATCAAGAATGGAAAATAGTTTGCCCTCATAAATGTTATGATGAAGTGTATCAAGAATGCTACTTCTCAAACTCTAAACGCTAATAAACAATAGACTTTGGATAACTTATCATTGATAAACCCAACAACGAATATTGCATTATTTTCAAGCCGTACTTTGCGTTAGAAATCATTATGATGTCCACAAGATTCCACTTTAGCTGTGCACGTTCCCGCGGCAGGTATGCAGTTCTTGGCAGGCAGAACTCAGCTTAAGACCTCTCTCAGAATATAAAATAATGGGCCTGTATATACCCCTTTTTGAAACGAAAATCAAATTACCAAAAGATACACAGAGCGCTTACACTCATTTACGTGGGAAGATAAAGTTTTTAAACCTAGATGCTCATGTAAAGGCTGCTGCAAGAGTGAGCCGACTGTAAGTGAATCTATAGGAAAAGAAATATCGCCATCAACAGCTCCAACAACCGCAGAGCCTGGAAAGGTGATACTGATGCCACTGGGTGAACTGTGTTTTCCTGCGCCTCAGAGTGAGTTAAATAATTGAAATCCTGGAGCTGCAAGCAATCAGTGACTTTCCGAAGGACACTTCAGTCTTTACGTTTGGGCCATCCTGCTGCTCTAATATCATAATGACTTGGGAGGAGAAGATGGGGAGGTGACAGGACTAGGAAGTATTTTTTCCTCTCTTTTTCTCTCGGCAGGGAAAGTTGATTTATTATTGAAACTTCAGATCCCTTTTCTGCCACTGGTGTAAACAGAGATTAGCTGCTTTTTGATCAAAGGCATCTTGATGATTTTCAAGGCAAGGCAGAAGGAGTTTTTAAAATATGTATTTACCAAAGATTATTCAAGTTTTTAAAACTGAAATGTATCTCATATCAACCTTGACCCTGAGAGATGCAGTGGTTTTCTGAGAGTTTACAGTAATCTTGACAGCCGGACAACATGGACTGCACTGTATGTAGTATGTTTAATGTATTCATTAAGACTGAGACTGACCCGCCAGTGAGAGAATGGTAACAGGTACAAGGCCTGAAGTGATCAAGGAATAACATATTAACTGAAAGTTAAGGCATAAAGATGAGTGTCTGGGGATGGACAGGAAGAGCATTGGATGGATTATAAGGTTTAAAGAGATCAAACTGCTATGAAGGGGCCTGGATAATTTAGGATTTTGTATGTCATTAGAAAAGTCTGATCTGACATGGATAGGGAGCCAATGGAGGGAAGCTAATATTGGTGTAATGTGGTCAAATTTTATGAATTTAGATAAATATACGGCTGCAGCATTCTGAACCATTTGAAGACTTCTAGTACCAGCAAGTCGCAGACCTGAAAAGAAAATGTTAGATCAATCAATTCTGGATGACACAAAGGCGTTGTTGAGGGTTACTGTTACTTGATCACGGCAAACAGTTATTTCAGATAAGTAAGACTTTAACCAGACCAGAGATGCCAAATAGATTTTCCAATCAGTCTAGGAGTATACAATGGACTAGAGTGTGAAAAGCTGAACCGAGATTGAGTGAGAGTAAGACAGAGGTGGAGTCTGAATCCTGTTTAGGGTATTACAGATGCCAATGCAGGTTACAGATGCTTCCACCCATGTGCACTACATGGTACAATTAAGCAGTTAATAACCCATCATACTCTGTGACGGGTATAAAAATGCTGAGCAGACCCACTTGATTCTGATTTTGTATCAAGACGGCAAGAGGAAAAGATCTAAGTGACTTTCAAAGAGGGTTCAATGTTGGGGCACGGAAAGACTGCTCAACAGTGACTAAGTGATATCTGTATTAAGATCTATGGGAGACACGTCAGTGAATAGGGTTGGAAATTGTGGCCAACCGTGCACATTTGACGACTATGATGCTCGTGCATTAGGGTGATATGTAAGGAAAAACAGAAGGTGAAACTTTTCCTTGTTTGACTGAGAAAGTGAATGTAGGACGTGCTTAGAGTTTGTCAGCAGGTCCAGTTCATCAACAATCACATAGAGAGGGATCTTATAGTAGGGTTGCAGTGCTTAAAACCCCTCATTACAGAGATTAATGCACATTTGAGAGTTCAGTGGTGCAAAAACCACAGGCACTGGTCTATAGAGATGTAAAAAAAGTGATAAGGTCAGATGAGTCATCCTTCACCATATTCTCAACCATTGGGTGAGTGCATGTGTGGTGTACAGGCCTGATGCTTGACGCCTACAGTGATTGGATCTGGTGGCTCTGTTATGCTCGGGGGCAATTTGCTGGCATGGTTTTGGTGCGTTCGTCCCCTTAAAGGGGAAGGGTCACTGCAAATCAATATAAAGTTGTTCTGAGTGATCAGCTTTATGATCGGAGTGGTCGGAGTGGTCTGCCCCCATCCACAGGGCACAGGGGGTCACTGAATGGTTTGATGAGTGTCAAAATGAGGTGAATCATATGCTATGGCCTTCGCAGTCACCAGATCTAGATACAATTGAATACTCATGGGAGATGTTGGACCAATGTGTTAAACAGCACTCTCCATCACCATCACCTAAACATCAAATGAGGGAATAACTTTTGGAAGAATGGTCTTCATCCTCTCCAGCATAGGTCAAGACACTTGTAGAATCCATGCCAGGCACAATCTTTCACCCGTCTCTACATATGTATGTATCTTGAAGTTGTTGAGGATGATCAGTTAAAGGCATCATAAAAGTATGACCGTGGTCACATTTTGTCATGTGGAGAGGAAGCCAGAGCACTAATGAAAACCCTTACCTACTACAGATATCTGGCTAAAATACTGTTAGCAGCAAGCAAAAATTATTACAAGGAACTGGGGGAGGGTAGAACCACCTACAATAGACTAATGGCTGTCAATCATGGAGGAAATTTCTCAGTGGAAAAACTGGCACGAGATTACAAAAAGCACAACTGGACAAAAAAATGGAGGGAGCACACAATAACATTGATTTGCGCTGACACTAACGACTTTGAGACTTTCATTGAGAAGCCACGACTGGAAATGCATTTTATTTGTCCCAAATGTGATTCACCTGTAAAGCTTTTAACATAAAACAAGAGCAGCAAGAAGTTATGGCTGTGATTTAGGAGTAACCTCACACAGTTCAGGTGTGTCTTTAGAGGAGCATTTCTTTTTGTTGAACCAAACAGAAATGCCTTTTAACTGAAATGCCTTGTGATCATTGTCATCGACTTGGAACTCCTCGATTATAGACAGGTTATGCAGGTTGGTGACTGCTGCAGTGTTCATTTTGGCACCTGATTTGGATTTGCTTTTAGTCTTAGTCTTCAGAAAAAAAAATTGTGTATTAGGTTGAGTCAAAATTGAGTCATTACAAAAGGGTTATGAAAAAACAAGGACTGCCAAATGTCCCTCTGAGACCAAAGTAGCATAGAAACAAGTCAAAAAGCAGTGTTCATTTCATTAACGACAACAAACAAGACTAAAACTAAATAAAAAGTAACAACTGAAAACAAGAACTATGACAAAGTGTATTATATTAACTCAAAAATTTTGATTCAAAATTTAAAAAGCAGAATGTGAATAATAAAGTGTTGACACATGTAGATACAGAATATGTGATATTGTCGAACAGTGTCAAAAAATGTTCAAGCTACCTTAAAGGTTACTTAAAAGGAATCTTGGGAACATTCGAGTTTCATGACATTTTCGTCACCCACCCACTGGAGGCCTATTTAGCTTAATTCCTGCCTAACTGACTGTTGTGAAATACAACGTATGAATCAGACATGAGGTGTGTTGATCCCCAGAGATAGGGCTGACTGTAGACAGATGTCTCTTTCCTCTTTTCTCCTCTCTCTAAATCATGAAACCACTTCCTCTGAAGACCACAACAGCTCCTCTCCAATCTCACTATCATATTAGTATAAATCTCATAGCCGTTTACAGAAAAAACACTGTCAATGAGAGAAAGAATGACAGCAATCTGGAGAGAAGAGAGGCAGTGAAAAGTGATGGATGAGCAAGAGAGGGATTTCCCCTTTAGTCAGACTGTACAGAGAAAACAGAGGGAGGATTGCCTAACTCATAAATGTCCACAATTACAAACAGCAGTGACAAAAAGTCTCTGGACACCTAGTGTGGTTAAATATAGAAATACACAGGCTTGTCAAAGTTCACCCAAATTTAAGAGCAGCATTAGAATGAAAACATCTGTTTCCTCCTAAGGCGAGGCGCCAGTGGTAATGGAATATTTAAGCATTTTAGGTGTCATATTCTGGACTTGAGCACAAACTTAGACCATGATAAACAACAGAGCACTTTATGACACAAAAAAAAGCAACTGTCTGTGACGAAATAGTTCAGATGACAGCAGGGAAACTACATATGTCTGTGTTAATTATTTTGCCCAATGCTGAAGCTGTGTGGTCACACATGAGGTAGTTTCACAAGTGTCCAAGGAAGCATTTCTTGTTTGAAGCAAGGCAGCACACCAGCCTAGTCTGGGCTGTATGTTGTGCATTTGGCAGCAGCAAGAGCAGCACCTGATTGTGATGCAGTTTTAGTCTTAGTATTTTGACGATGATGTATTGAGAGCCTTAGTGTTAGTTAGATGCCTGCAGGTCTTTGAATGAAACTTCATTTGTCCATCTTTCAAAAAAACGTTTATATGTAATTCAAAAACTAATAAGTTTCGTCGTAGCTCTCAAAGGTTACTTTTTACTTAGTCAGTCTTGTTTTTGTTGTGAAAAAAATATTTTTCGTCAGTTTTCAGTGACAAAATGAACAGATTTCAATGGACCTTTAGAGATAGAAGGTGAAAAAGCTAACAATGTAAATAGCAGAAATTCAGACAGAGCAAGACAACGCCAAAGGTGAACCTCATCAATGCAAGGTCTGCTAATACTATTTTAACTCCTCTGCTGAGTCAGTTTAGCTATCTACAGCATTGCACTGGAAGGATTTCTATCAAATAACAGTCTTCAGAAATATTTTTTCTCTCTATAACAAGTATGTGTAAATGATTTCTGGCACGCACAAACACACTTTTACTGCACTTTACTAAACAGTGCATTTGGCTATCAGATTTGTTTGCCTACTGCGACTTTTGAGCATTACCTGGTAAGGTTGGTATCCAAGTCAATCGCACCAGCTTGATGTGCTTTACAGTATATAGGTTTTGGCAGAGTCAGCATGAGAAGCGATAGGCTCTATAATGAGTAAAATGAAATTAGGTCCTGACTTTGTTTTTTTCGATCTATTCAAAACTTAATGATTCAATGGCAGGCTCAAGGCAGATTTTTATTTTATGTTAACCGAGTATGGGCTTTTAAGAATGTCCCCGACAGTACTGCTTTCCAGAGTCATGCCATGAGGTGCTTTCTTGGGGGGCAAACATTACAGCAAAGTGGGCCACTGAAAGGAACATGGGATGGGAGTAATGTATAGTTAAGAAGAGATATTAAATAGTGAGGTTGTGGAACCGCCTTCCTCAACTGCCATAGGAAAGGTTAACCAAAAAGAGCTTTCACTGGGATAGAACACAGTTATCCTTGGCCAACACACAAGATCCTCTATTGTGTGTGTTGCTTAAGAGGAGATTTATGGAAAATTCGTGGCAGATACTGAAAGTCTTTGGAGCCAACATGAGTCGAACACAAAAATCAGCACCAAACAGAGGCCTCAATGATTCAGTGGGCCCAGAGCAGGACAGGGGCCTGTAGATATTTGGTTTTTCAGACCCCCGATGAGCTGTCATCAGGGGGGGGATTTCTGGCAGTGGCCCTATTTCTGCAGGGTGCAGTTTACAGCGACTATCAGGGCTCTTCCAGATTATTGTCTGGCATTGTTGTGAGGGTGTTTGCTACACAGAAATTTATTACACAATCCAAGCTGGTTTAAAATGATATTTTTTCCTCTGTTTGGATAAAATAGTGTATTATCAAAAAATGTCTTAATATAACACAAACTCCAAATAAACATGATCTGATTGTAATTTAAAAATCCCACAATGCATTTCAGTGAACCCGTGGATACTTTACAGTTTATTGAGGTTTGGGGCATGAAAAGGATCCAGTTTAAAAATACCAAATACTGGCAAAAATGTCTGCTGGCACCTTTGACAAAATATTAACAGTACTGATATCAGTACTGTCAAACTCACCAGACAGAAGCCAGCTTCAGTGCTCACCAGGCACAGCTGTGTGTCATGTGTGTACCTTCATATTAAAATAATACTGATTAGTTTGACAAGTTCTTGTAATGTACACAGCTCAAAAAAATTAAAAGGAACACTTTTGCATCAAGTCGATTAAACTTCCGGGATATTGATCTGGTCAGTGAATTAGCAGATGGGGTTGTTAATCACTTTCAGCTGCTTTGGTATTAATGAAATTAACAACAGGTGCACTAGAGGGGCAACAATGAGACAACCCCCAAAACAGGAATGGTTTTCCAGGTGTAGGCCACTGACATTTTTTCCCTCCTCATCTTTTCTGCTTGTTTTTCACTAGTTTTGCATTTGGCTAGGGTCAGTGTCACTACTGGTATCATGAAGCGATACCTGGACCCACCAGAGGTTGCACAGGCAGTCCAACTCCTCCAAGGTGGCAGATCAATACATGCATTTGCCAGAAGGTTTGTCGTGTCTCCCAGCACAGTCTCAAGAGCATGGAGGAGATTGTAGGAGACAGGCAGTTACTCTAGGAGAGCTGGACAGGGCCGTAGAAGCAGGACCGGTATCTGCTCCTTTGTGCAAGGAGAAGCAGATGAGCACTGCCAGAGCCCTACAAAATGACCTCCAGCAGCCCACTGGTGTGAATATCTCTGACCAAACAATCAGAAACAGACTACATGAGGGTGGCCTGAGGGCCCTGTGCTCACTGCCCGGCACCGTGGAGCTCGATTGGCATTTGCCAGAGAACACCAGAATTGGCAGGTCCACCACTGGCGCCCTTTGCTTTTCACCGATGGGAGCAGGTTCACCCTGAGCACATGTGACAGGAGAAGCTGTGGAGAGCGTAATGCTGCCTGTAACATCGTTCAGCATGACCGGTGTGGTGGTGGGTCAGTGAGGGTCTGGGGAGGCATATCCATGGAGGGACGCACAGACCTCTACAGGCTAAACAACGGCACCCTAACTGCCATTAGGTATCGGGATGAAATACTTGGACCCATTGTCCTACGCTGGTGCAGCAGGTCCTGGGTTCCTCCTGGTGCACGACAATGCCCGGCCTCATGTAGCGAGAGGATGCAGGCACTTCCTGGAGGATGAAGGAATTGATACCATTGACTGGCCCCCACGCTCGCCTGACCTAAATCCAATAGAACACCTCTGGGACATTATGTTTCGGTCCATCCGACGCCGCCAGGTTGCACCTCAGACTGTCCAGGAGCTCAGTATTGCCCTGGTCCAGATCTGGGAGGAGACACCATCCGTCGTCTCATTAGGATCATGCACCGACATTGTCAGGCATGCATACGAGCACGTGGGGGCAATACACAGTACTGAGTACCATTTTGAGTTGCAGCAATGGAATTTCAGCAAAATGGACTAGCCGGCCGCATCATTTTTTCACTTTGATTTTCAGGGTCTCTTTGAATTCAGCCCTCTGTAGGTTGATCCTTTTCCTTTCTACCAAACGATGTGGCATCCTTTCGTTCCTAACATTACCCAGCCCATGTCAGTATAGTTACCCAGCATGATTTTTTTTCCCATTGAGATCTGATGTGTTTTCAAAGTGTTCCTTCAATTTTTTTGAGCAGTGTACTTGTGGTTATAATACTAATATTGTGAAACCACAGATGTGACATATTACCTAAGTGGCAAATCCTGACCTCAAAGCTGATTATACATAGTTGAGTGACAGCTGTTTGTAGCTGTAGTTTCTATTTGTTCTGAGAGGAATTTTATCAGAAGAGATGTGTCTGTGTACCCCCCCCCCCATCTGTTCTGACAGGAAACTAAGAAAAACAGTGTTGGTGAGCATGAATAATACAGACATGTGATGTTGTAAGTCTGGAGAAACAGAAAGACAATACCAAATGTCCAAAGTTGACTAGGTAAAAGATGTGGTATGTATGTTTGTTTGAAAGTTAAGGTGACAAGTCTGTGGTCTAGACATGTTTTGTCTAGGGGAGATGTTAAATGTGTGTCCCACTATTTCTCATTATTTTCCAGCTTAAAAAAAATAAATCACACAAGCTGTCACTGTTACTTAACAGGTAGAACTGCACCACTGTAAGAGCAGGTGTGCAAGAGAAATAAATGAGTCAAGAAGCATTTTCTTATCCTTTTACTTGACTTGAAAGTCATTTATAAACCTGTTTTACCAGAGGTATCGTCATTTTTATTTCATGCACATAAAAATAGAAAAAATTAAACTAACTGTGGCATATGCAAAATTTTAGCAGCCTTTTACTGATAAAAGTCTCAGGACTTCATTTAATCTTTAATTGACTCATCAGGACTTGTACGGGGGGTTAAGAATTCTCAGCCAATTCTCAGGAATCGTCAGCTGATGATAAATTCTCTGACTTTTCAAACCTTGTGGTAACACTCAACAACCACAGGCTCCTCTAAGCAAATGACTGTGGATCTGAAAATGAAGCTAACTGATGCCTACACAACAGAGAAGGCTGTAAAAAGATATCAAAGCACCTCCAGCTTGAAATTTGCACTGTCTGCATGTCATTTAGAAATGGCAGCTAAGGGGAACTGTGGGAGTCAAGTTAAGACCTGAAGACCAAGAAAACCTTCGGATAAACCTGCAGGTCTGCTGGGCGGAAAGGCAAAGCCAAACCCCCATGTGACTGCAGAGGAGCTGTGGGAAGGTTTAACTGATAAAGGAGGGGTGGTGCACCGTTCCACTGTGCAGCACTGTGCAAGCAAACCTCACTTGTGACCTCTTCACAAAAGTCAACATCTGAAGTCTGTTAAACATCATCTGGATAAGCCAGAGCTGTTTTAGAAACAAATGCTGTGGGCAGATGAAGTTAAAACTGAGCGCTTTGGCCACAATCACCAAAGGTGTGTTTGAAGAAAAAAACAAAAAGGAGCAGCATCAGATGAAAAGAACACTTTGCCAACTGTTAGGCCTGGGGCTGGAAATATTCAGCAATGTAGAAATATTCTACATGGCACAGATAGAGGGAAGAAAGGATTCCAATAAATGTCAGTCAAGAAAGTGAAAGTGAACTGTTGGCTTCTACAACAGGACAATCATCCAAAGCAAACTTCAAAATCCGCCAGGAACTACTTTAACAACTATCTCACAAGAAAGAAGAAAAAAAACACCAGTTGAAGCTTCTGGAACAGCCACTACAGTTCCCTGACCTGAGCATCACTGAAAATCTGTGGGAAAATATTAAACATGCTGTACTGCTATCACAAGCCCGAGGAATTGACTGGAAATAAAGCATTTTATAATCCATTATTTTATTTCATTGCCACAGTTACGACTAATGTAAACCTAATATTTCTTACTGCTGCTAGGTCACATAAAAATTATTCAACTGGCAAAACACAGAGTTGCTTTTTCTTATCTATAGACATTTTCATTCTATAAATCAGAATATTTTTCGTTTTATAAGCAATCAACATTATTACTGATGTATTTACACATTAACTCCTATAAATATAACAGTTTATTCCCTCACTCCAATGCGCATTAGTGTCATTTCAGCTCCCCTGCATGGCTTCTACTGCACACTAAACTCCTATATCAGCAATACACTAGTCTCATGTTTTACCTGTAAGACATTTTAATGCCTTTGCTCATCATCTGTGATGTGAAAGATCAGATTTCCACAGCCATAGCTCAGTTATAAAGTCCTGGCGTGGCATGGAGCGTCTTCTCCTAGGGGGTTGCTGACAGAGTTGTCAGCTGAACACTCAGCCACACCGGGCGGCGATAGAGCAGGTTGTATCTATGCCTGTAGTAACTTCACTGACAGTCAGCACCGTGAGCCATTCTGTCATATGTTTCCATCGCCCTTTTCTATTTCCATCAAAGTTCGTTTTTTGATTCCAATATTTTGAGACACAACCCGGTTTGTAAAGTTTATAGCCTGCCATACCGTTGCTCGTGTGTGTAGCTCTACGTACAATGACCCAGCTTTAAACTTTACTACTGGAAAAAATAATAAAAAGTCCCGCCAATATTTTCTGACTGACAGGTGATTTTTGGGAAGTGCAGCACAAAACCACAGCAACGACACCGTTGCAAAAAAAACATAAAATAACAACTGAGGAAATTGACTACTGGCACATTACTACTTGACAGTCAGATTTTTGGGGATACTGGTTGTTCTTGTAAAAGAAAGATAAGGTAAGAATTTCCATCTGTTCTTACTCTGTGTCAGGTCTGAACACATCCAGTTTCACTCTGACATAGCTGGAATGGTCCTCCCCTCCCCCTTCTCTGACTCTGTGATAACTGCACTTCCTGTATTCAACTCTCAACAGCTCTGTCTGAGAGTTTATTCCGACGAGCTGAAAATGTGAAGCGCTCTTTATATTCTGTACAGCTGACTTGGACCAGCACAAAACACACACACAAGCCTTTGTTTTATTTTCATTATACACAAATATGGTTAGTGTAACTGTTACTTAAATGCGATGCAATTTTGATGACATGCTTCTAGTTGAAAAATCAAAATAAGCTGGAGAAAGATAAATAGAAGAATAGTTTTACTGTATCTTATCAAATGATGAGGTTAAAGAAAAGGTTTTACACTCCATTTTAATTATTTAACCAACAACATTATTTATTAATGTATTCAGTTATATTTTTTACTTCTCTGATTACCTTTTACCAAATTTTGTCAGTTTCAGTGCTCCATATAGTTCACTATACACTTTTTCATTTTACTACAGACACTTTGTGAATTTCCCAGTGACATTTTCGCTAATGTGGTGTCAGAGTAGTCATTTTCTTAGCTCACGTTAGAACAAAGCAGTGACAGCCCACTTCCTGAGGTCATGCTATAACTTGAATTGTTTTATCATCCAAGTAGCTGCTGTAATCCTGAGTCACTTGTTTGTTGCTAAATGGCCAGTTCACACAGGTAAATGTCTTCCTACCTGATCTTTGTCAATAGCAATGAGCTAATGCCCGGAGCCAAGCCTCTGCTCTGCTAGGCCAAGGGTGTAACTAAAATAAATGGAAAAAATAACAAAACAGCACAACTGAAAATGTGGCACGTTCTAAGTTGTCGTTCACAGTGGGTGCACATTCTTGTGCATATGGGCGTGTGCTTGAGGAAGTGTGTTAGTTTTGTATGTGAGTCAATACTGAGCCCTGTCAGGACTTGTTATAAGAATCTGATGTCTGAATAATCCTGGCAAACAGGCAAGCTAGGAGCGCGCACACACAGTATTACAGATGGTAGAACATTGGGGACAACCCCTCCAATGGAATCATACTAAAACTCAAGCTCCAATCAAGAAATGTCAAAAGGGTGGTTTGGAAAAATGTTTTTGCTCTTCCAGTGCACAGCTTGATCTAAACTAAACCTTTTAGTTTAGTAATGGTGGTCAAATTCTCCCAATAAATGAATGACAAATTCCTGGATTTACAGTCAGCAGACAGGAAATAGTTGTTTTCTTCAGAAACTGATGGCAGACGGATGCTGCTGTGGTCTTCCTGCTGATGTTTTTATGGCCATGCTGAGACTTAATAGATGTTATTGATTGCAGGTCGTGTCTCCTTTCCAAACCAATCCACCAAAAGAATAAAGACAAGTGAAGCCACAGAGGTCTGGACAAGATTTTTTTTGGTCACATTTATGCCTTAACTGTCAGATCCAGGATCTATTAGTTAAATATAGTGCACTTTTTAATTCTCTCTATCCTTCCATGTTTTTCAAAAGTACTTCCAGGGCTGGCGCATATTAGAATGCTTTAGCTTCTCCAGAAGCAGAGCATTTACACCAGTGTAGATTCAGAGAAAATCATTCTACCAATGGTTGTTATTCAGCTGGTTTACAAAATGAATACTGCTTTGAATGAAAATGCTCAGTTTATGCAAAAAGAGTAAAAATTGAAAAAAAAAAAACTAAGTGCAGACCTCATGAAATACACTTGGAGTCTCAAACAATAAAAAGATCAGGAAGTTCCAGAGAGATAAGACAGACTACAAGGAGAGCAAAGTCTGCAACAGCTACAGCCACATCCACCGGCAATGACAAGACCCAGGACTTGAAAAGCAGTGAGGAAGAAGATGATGCTATACACACCACAGCCAAGGCATGGAATAAGCAAAATCCCACAAGCTCTCTACAAGCTCCATAGACTCAGTTCAGACTCCTTCTCTTAACCTCAGACCACAATTTAAACCAAAATCCACCATCTGTCCCTTGGTTTAGTGCTGCATAAAATACATTTGGAAAAAACAGGTAAATTTTGATATTGAGAACTTATTCAAGAACAAAAGCTCACCAATTTACTGTAACCTTTCCCGTTAAGAGAAATTGCCTTCGAAGCATTATCAAAAGAGGATGAAATTGTCATCAAGAAAGCAGATAAGGTGGGCGCTATCGTGGTTTGACGTAATGACATGTATGTCAAAGAGCCTCATTGTCAACTAAACAACACTGAGTTTAACTGACAGATGTTCACAGAGGCAAAAGAAAATGGCTGGATTTCTGAAGCTGAACTGAGATTCCCATATAATGAATATTCATGAATGGCTTCCTTCTACATGCTTTTGGAAATAAATACATATGCTGAGAATCCCAGCCTTCCTGAATCGGTGTCATAGTATATCTACTTATTTATTATCATTTTTACCTTCACTTCCTGCTTATGTTCAGGACACTACACTACTGCTAATGCTCAGCCAGATGAAGCAACTGCCAAACATAGTCAGAGAGACTTTTCTAGCCACTACGGATGTTGAGTCAATGCATGCAACCATAGAACACGAACAGGGCCTAGCAGCACTTTTTAAGTGCCCGGCCAGAATCTGAAATGCCACCCAGCGATTTCTTATTGTCACTGACAGAATGGACTTTTACTAATAACATTTTCATTTTTCAGGAAAAAGTATTTGAATAGACAAAGGGGTGTGCAACGGGGGTTTGCTATAGTCCTCCTTATCTAAGTCTATACCTGGCTAAATGGGAAGAAGACTGTGTTGAACCATGATAGAAATAGTTTTTTTAAGCACATTATTTGGTGAGAACGGTACATCGGTGCTGTCTATTTGATTTCATCTGGGTCAGAGGCAGAACTACAAGCTTTCCATCGCTTTTTGAATGGTAATACCCCTAACATCAAGCTGTCTCTAGATTACAGCAACAACAGCATACATTTTTTAGATTTTACAGTCTTTAAAGATAATTAAGGGACTTTGAGTACATCTACTTTTAGGAAACCAACAGAAACACCATACTACATGCCAGGAGCTTCCATCCAAGTGGCTCATAGAGAATGTGCCTGATGGCCAGTTCCAATGAGTGTGGAGAATCTGAGACCAGGAAAAGGAGTTTGAGGCCAAATCGAAGGAAATGGTGTTATGCTTTCAGGAATGGGAATACAGAAACACTACCCTACAGAAAGCGTACACTAGAGCCAAACACCGGAACAGACTAAATTTACAACAAAGAAATGCTCCCAAACGAAGAAAAGATGGAGTGTATTTGTCACAACTTGCAGTACAGAGGCAGAAAACATTAAACTGATTACTAATAGGAATTGGGTATTATTTAAAGTGATGCCATATTCAGTCAGATCTTCCCTGAACCACCATTAATCAGTTTAAAGAGATGCCCTACCCTACAAGATAAACACTCAACAAACATGGTTGGGTGCAAAACCCATGGGGTCCTAAAAGTGTAACAATCGTAACTGCTGTACAAATAAACAAACCAACACATATTACATCTAAGAAGGAGTTCATCATGAATCATTTCATGAACTGTAAAACCTCGTCATCTATTGGCTAGACTGTCCCGGCTGCAAAGTGTTTTACAAAAAGAACAAAAACACTTTTGCAGGACAGGCTTTCAGTTATCACACTATGACTTCTATGGAGTGACTTACAAATGGCTCTCAAATTATATTACTAATCAAAAACAATTTTGTTGATGGGAATTAATGGACATCTGATTTGGCTTGAGTGGCTTGTGGTGTCCCGTGGTGTCCCTTTTGTTCCTTATCTTTTCCACTCTTTTTGAACATTATTATAACCATTTTAATCAATCAAGCAATGTAAAATGTCTCAGTTGGAAGATCAAAAAACTTGTCTTAAGAGGAGATTTTAAAGATGGTACAGATTTAGTAAATACCATATATCACCAATATCACCATACAGAACTTATAAAAACAATGTCTGTTGATAGTTGTCATGCATAAATTGCGTGCTTTTTAAATCAAAAGGAAATCATGTCAATATGACAAAAAAAGAAAAAAAAGACAGCTAGTGCCATAGGAGATCCCGAAAGATTTAAAAAGAACCACAGAGAATTATATAATCTCCCTGGTAGCACAACGTTTTTACAGGCCTGAAATGTGACCAGCTCATTATTCCCACGCTCCGTTCATCCTGGCCAGAAACACACAACCCTGTTTTAAGACTTTACTACTAACTCAGAACAGCAGGCTGGGTCTGTTTTTAAGGTGATGTCTTACTGCACACTAATTTGTTCTCTGATTGGATGAGACTCTCTAGCCTTTTAGCCATCAGCTGCTGTACCTTATGAGTTTGTATGTTAATGAAGCATTGTAACTTATTGTAATTCTGTGTGTGTGTGTGTGTGTGTGTGTTTTTGTGGCTACTTCCTGGCATCATGTGTCAGCAAGTGATGGAGTAACCAGTGTCTGGTTTAAATATCACACACATATTGACTTTGGCTCCATCTGCACTGCTGTTATATATTATGAAGTTTTTGTACTGGATTTCCCAGAAATCACCAGTTAATCCAATTCTGGTTCCAGCACTATGACGTCTTCTACTTAGATTTTCTCTTAATAAAGAAAGGGTTTTTTTTTAAGCCTGTCCCTGCCAAGAAAAAAAGAAAAGAAATGTTATGCATGATAAAATGAGTAATACTCATGGTATGTCAAAACTTACCATCCTATAATTTATTTCATAACATAATTTTGATATACCAATTTGAACTTACTATCCAGTGATTTTCCTATTTTCACTTAACTATCATGATTTTGATTTACAGTGAGTATTTCTATTTTTATCTTGCATAATTTGTCTTTTTCTTTTTGCCTGTCTCTTTGCTGTTGCAACCATCAATGGTAAGGTGGTTATGCAAATGATATATTCCACCATGAGGTTCATTTTTGCAGCTAAAAGTCACTCCATTGGAGCAGGAATCTTTTAAAATATTGTTGATTGTGCAGTGTGGTTGATCTTGTTGTTGGTTGCCTACTGGTGTGCACTTTGTCATACTGTTGTTATGAGACTGAGCTTTTCTGGTGGTGGCTTCCTGTGGATCAATAAAGTGACGGTCGATGAGCCCTGTGAGGCTCCAGCCTAAAAGGGAAAATCCACCATAAAACCAACAATATTTCTTTTGTGACCTCGGCCAGAGACACAAAACAGTAGGCCAGATGATTTTACATTCTTTCAAACACATCAAGTTTTTTGCACATTAATTATGTGGAGATTATGCTCCTCAGAGGGCAATAATGCATCAGTCAAAAGATTATTTGTCAGTACCTCAAACTGCTATTGGCTTAGGCAAGTAAGACAGTTTGATAAATGCCAGGGTTTTGTTTGTCATTCCCGTATGTCACAGTGCTTCTATCAGGCCTCCTGCGCTTCATCTTTCCTATGGGGAAAAACATGTCTTCCTTTTTTGAGTGCACGACTTTTAGGACAATTTTAGGACAATGTGCTCAACTCCGTCCATAAATATGGCGAGTATTACAAAAATGATCCCCGAGCTGTTTAACATTTTATTGGCTTTTCATTATCCCTATTACAGTATAGTGGTTTGATTACTGCATCGTTTATAGGAAGGAAAGTCATGTCTACAGTGACCTCTACCAGGCAGCTCATATTTCAGATGAGAGACACAGGTTTTATTAAACAACACTGAAAAATAAGCTTTTAAAATTTAACGAAGCAGTATTTATTAAAGGACTGTTAGACTGGATTGAATTACAATGCCTGATGCGCTTCCATTTTAAACAGCATAGCTGTCAACATCAGAACATGCTGTCCTATCTGGCCTGGGAATGCCCCTGAATCCCTCATGGAGGCAAGCGGACATCTGGGCCACTTTCCTGCTGCCCCAGCCGAAAATGTACAGGTGGATTTTAACGAACAAATTCACTTATATCCCTGTTAGCACAAACACCTCTCTGCATTTTTTTTAGCTTTTTGTAGGAGAGTAGATGTGACATTGCTTGAGTTATCAACAAAACTCAATGTGCTGATGTCCAATGTTACATTATGATGCAGTGATATAAAAAAGTGAGGAGAAACAATGTGGCATTAATTTGCCACATAAGTACTAAAGTAAAGTCAGAAGTAAATAAATGAAGTAAAAAAACACTTAATAGCTGGATAATTCTTTTTCGTCTTGTTCTTCAGTACAAGTCAGCCTCTCTGCTAATGAATCAGTTTGTTTCAGTTGTGTGTGATCCAAAGCAAGGTGTGTGTTTTGTGCGTAGGGGACTGTTTGAATGATAAAACTACAGTAGGAGGTCCTGCAGTCACAGTAGAACGGCCGCTACAAATAACAGATCAAACATGGAAGACCTCAAACTAAAGTTGCAAATTCACCGAAACAAAAGTGTTATTTTTACCCCTCTTTTCACCCCCCTAAACTATTCATAAACATTTGAGTATCTCAATTTATCTGTGTGTATCCACTCTCTTCCATCTATTTCCTCTGTTCTGCCCTCATGTCAAATTGCTTGTCCTCTGAGTTCTCATCATCCATACACTTTGATAGACCTCTCCTTATCTCTCCTTTTCTGCCATGTCTCTACTCCCTCATTACCCTGTGTTTCCTGGTGATATGGCAGAAAACAGCGCCTCTGGAAACACAGCCTGAAGCCCCAAACAGCTCACAGGTCTACTTCTAGCAATTTGTAAAACTAGTGCCGTGCCCTTTTGGTAGGGGCTGATTACTTGGCCTGTGTTAATCCAGCTTGAGAGCATCATCCAAACAACTTCCCACTCGACGATGCACGTCCCTGGGTCCTGAGCAATACACCTGCCATGACATAGTTGTGTTCCCGAGCAATACCGGAGTAAACACATCATTTCTGGAGTTGGCTGCTTCGCTCAAATAGTGTCTGGGTGACCACGTACAAAGTGCTGTCGCAGTTCAGTTCCACCTTTCTTAAAACCCTGGCATGTGCGCGACGCAAACTGTCTGGGTGCTGCACTGCCCTCTAATTGTAGCTCCGCCTTTTTCTTCAGGTCACAAAACATATAGAAAAGAGAAGTCTCATCAATACAGCCGCAAATTTCGAAGTTGATCGGATGAGCAGTTTTAGAAAATGGAAATACAGACAGACACAGATTCCTCCATTTATAGATAGATGTCAAGTCTTAGTATATTTCAGCAAATACCTGAATTTTTAAATCCAAGACTAATGTCTGCTATCCAGTAAAGGGAAGGTTAATTCACTGAAAATTACTGTCTTAATTCCTAGAAAGCACTCGGCTGTATTAGTACAACTTCCAGTACATGCAAAATATTCCTGGAATTCACTGAAAGTTGTAGATGTGTTGCTAGAAAATGCAACCAGGCTGTTAACAACTTCAAGCTGACACAGCTTTACAAAACTCATGAGTCATCTCATAGACTTGTCCGTTAATCCTACCGGCTTCTAACTGCTTACTTGAGAGGTTGTGACTTTAATAATAAACTTAAGTGCAATCAGAGATTTGCTCCCACTGTGTTTTTTGGACGAATCCCCACAGTTATGTCAGATGAACTCAAGTACCCCTTCAAAACCACCTGCCATGTTCCATATGGCTTCATTTGAACCAATTTGATGTAACTACCAATGATATAAACACCATTTACTTCACTTTTAGCTCACCATTTCAACTGTCTATCCATTATTTTCTGTTATTTCAACCATTGATCTATTACTTTTAGGTAACAATTTAAACTCTTTATCTGTTACTTTTTTTAAACATCAATTTGTAATTTTAATTTTTCCAAATTACTTAAAATACTCCACAATATTTCCATATAACCCCTGGTATTGCATAAGTGCCCCTTGTGATACAAGTACCCCTGGTTGGGCATCAGTGCTTTAGAGGACCTGCAGGTTAAGACACTTCCTCAGTACTCAGATGTTATGGCTTCCACTTTATTAGTGGAACCAACCAAGCAGATATAGATGCAGCTGCTGGCATTCAACACCGATCAGAGAACAAGACAGCTCATTTCAGAGAGAAATAATTCAGACTTTTCACACACAGTAGAGCAAAAAAGAACTGACACAACCTTGTTTACACACATTCAAAATGCGGTTCTGAAAAAGGCATAGGAAAAAACGTGTGCATGCAAGTAGGATGTGGTTTTAACACTAGGCATGTTAAACCACATATGCATTTGTCAGGTGCAGAAAAATACAAGATACAAAAATTAGCGTTATGATTTAAATGAAAGCATTCTTCACTTTGCCCTTTTGAGCAGCTGCTGCAGGGATAGTAGTCCTAGCAAGAGTAGTATCAGTAGTATAATATAACTAGTAGCAGTAGCGATGCAGTAAGTACTAGTGGTGGTACAAGCAGTAGTAACAGTTGCCTTGTGTCACCTCCTTAACTGATGTAAGATCCTTTCAAATGCATGTGTATGATGGGGGCATTCTTCATTAAATGCACATGCGCGCACGCACGCACACACCCACCCACACTTCTTTACAAACAAGGTGTTAAGTAGGCACATTTGTTGCTCTCTTGCTCTAACTTGTTTCCTTCTCACTGCTGCTCTTTTTAGTCATCTTTATGTGGACCGAGTGAAACCGACGAGGAGCCACACAGGAGAAAGGCAACCGTAAAAAAAGATACAAGCTGTGTCCCCACATCCATACTAATTCTATGCAGGTTTTTTTTTATGTAGTGTGTTCACAGCTTCAAAGGCAAAATGAAAAATCAAAATCAAAATCAATAATTCTCAAACCAGTGAACAAAAGGAAATAAACAGGTTTCTCACAGCTGGAAGAAGATCACAGAAAGAAAAAGATCAAATCTGAACATTTTTCAATCATAGATAAAGAAGTTGAAGTGGCAGAGGCCTTCTAAAGTCATCTGTTTACGTAGTGTGTAATTTTCTGAGAGTACTGTATAAAACAGTTAAATATGTTGATTTATACCAACAGTGTACTATAAAGATTAGTATAAAAGTACTTTGTGTATACAGTTAGTATGCAGTATTGAATTGGGACATGGCTACAATGTTACATAATAATTCAAACAAGTGTCAACCCGTAGAAAAAAAGCGAAAGCAATACAAGCTGCTACAAGTGGTTCAACTTTTTTTCCTATTTCAGTTTTGTAATAGGATGTTACAGCTTAGAGGAGTTGACAGATAATTACAAACATTATATTTTATTGGATTTAATACTGCAGAGTTTACTGGCTGAGGGACATATCACTTCTCTCATTGCTACATTACCTTTGTAAATGGTTTCTGTACTTAGTGATACTTGTGAGATCAAATAGAAGAAACTCACAAGCATGTGTGTTTTCAGCCACAACTCATTAAATCACTAAGTTCAGAAAATCCAAGTCAAATTTCTGAACCCTTCAACCCTTCTTGAATTTGCTTTATGTGATAAACAAAGTCTCTCTACTTCCTTTCTCCATAGAGAAACAGCAATAGTATCTTTTCTGTTGCTGTTAACACCAGTTAACCAGTTAACCCCACAAAACATCAGTAGAGAACACAGATGATTTCACAGGACTCACACTTCAGCCAACACAAATGATGGTTTTTCTGTTATGAAGTCATTCATTTACATGTCCAAGAATGGCACGCGCATTTATGCCAATCCAACCATGGGTGTTTGTGAGTTGTAGAGATTATACACACAATATAAAGCAGAGAGGGAGGGATCAACATGCAACTGCCAAATTAAATTGATGCATCTGTTCCACTTTACTACAGGCACTTGATCAACTCTGCTGTGTGTGTGCGTGGTTGTGTGTGCACTCTTACACAGTGAAGACGAAAGCCAAAATAAGACGACACAACTGCTCGTACAAGTCATTTGACTTGCTCTTTGATTAACACACACACACACACACACAATTTTTCCATCTTACGGATCCTTATTCCCCCATCATTCTTGAATGATGACAGTGACCAGAAAAACAGAGAAATTGCCGGATCTCTTCACTTCTTTCCTCACACCATTCATACATGTATCCCGTTTCATGTGTGTAGGTGACCTGTCACCACACAGGAGCTATTGATTTGATTCGCTGCCGTATGTGCCTGCACACAGGACAGACCCATTATTTCATTCACAAATGGTAATATTTTTTTCTTTTATGAATTAGACTCTAAAGAAGATCCTGTTTATTGGTATAAACAAATTGAGTAATAAAGACTGATGGAAGGACTAGCATGCAAAGCTTCAGTAAGACACAGATGACAATGATATTGAGTGCTAATGGCCTATTACTGGTGTCAGCATGCAGAGCCATGTTAAGGACTCTGTAGAGGATTTGCATCGATCAACACTTGTGTTGATCTACCACCCCCACAACCCTCAGCCTGTGTCCCAGTGGATCTCATACATGACAGAAATGACCTATTTTGTGCTTCATACCTGCAGCTCATAGCATAACCTCTCACCCCAACTAATGACCCATTCTGGTGACACATTTATACATCAACGGTCTTCCCAGTGAATGGGTCAGTAGTCAGTCAGCTGTAAGGACACAGCGCTTTCAACTTTTTTTTAACCATAGTAGGTTTTGTGCTTCTGTAATGTATGTGGTGAGGTAATGCTCAAAGTGAGTCATCAGAAGGCGGGAACAAAAATGCTAAAAGAACAGAGAGCCCGTGAAGGTTTCCATATGCTTCAAACCAAGCGCCTTCCAGGCCTCTGCTGCCCGACAAGTGAAGGAATCATTTATGCAAGGGCAAATAGTTTTCTACACTCCTAAAAATAAACTGTCCTTGTTTAAAGAATAGCAATTGTAATAAAAGTACAGTGTGATGCAGATCTTACAGTCATCCTAATGCCTTTAACTTGCCTACCAATCTTACTTGTCTACACTGCAGGTGATGCTCAACAACCAAAGTAGATAAACAAGTTTCGCCACCTTTGCAGTAGCAAGAGAAAAGGCAGTTGTGTGCGAGAAATTATGGACACACTCGTTCCGACTTTTAAGCTGCCAGTGTGCTTCATCTAAAGTGCCTATCGGATCGTCGAACAGCATCTTAATATTGTCACACTGATTAAATACACTAATGGAGGACAAATAATATCCATCAATTTATACTAAAACTAAAGGATTCTGTCGAACTCAATATACCACTGCCCACACATGACATGCTGAAACACAACCCTCGTATCAATAGAGCAGAGTGTGTGAGGTTGAACAGGAATGTAGACACAAAAGGGAGATGAGAGCTCTGACGTAATTCAACACACCAGCTACCACACACACATGGTTCTGACAAGACAGAGCTGCCCAGGTTTATCTTCGGTGGCAGGTACACACACACACACACACACACACATACACACACAGGCTTAATGGCTCGCTCGCCCCCCCAATCAAGAACGTAACCGCTGTAGGACATTCCTGAGGAACAGAGACGGAGAAGGATGTTTACCAGGTCCTACATGTGGAAACAGAGAGGCACAAAGAGGAGGATGTTTTCTCGACTATAGGTTCATATACTGCAGGGAAGCTAAGAGTGACCGAAACACACCCAGACACATCGAGCACACTGTGTATATACACACACACACACACACACACACACACACACACACACACACACACACACACACACACACACACACACACACACACACACACACTGTATATGAAATCATATTCATCCACTTGGAAAATTCTCCTTTTGGAGTTCACATTGCTGTCTCAGTTCTAAGGCAACACCTGTGAAATCTCCAATGATTAGACGAGGCAGGAGTTCAAGGGTCCTCCATTCAAGTTAACAGCTACAAAGCATCATTTCCAGGCTAGAATTTATAGTTCTAGCCTGGAAATGATAAGATCCACAGTAAAGCTCAGCCATGAAAGGAAGGCTTTCTTTTTGTTGGCCTTGGTATTATCGTGAAATTGCGCTGGAATAACATCACAGCAAACAGAAACGTCCAAGCTGGAAAATCAACAAAGTTCAATTTTCATTTTGGCAATATCCGTAAAGAGAAATACTGTTGATGATGGCGGTTATTCGGTATTAACTGCTCGGCACAATTTTATGTTCTGTAAAAAACAGGAATTTACATTTTTTAGAATAACACACATCCTCCAAGGACCAGCAGAAGCTGCTGAAGCTGCAGCCTTTTTTGATCTATTATCACTCCCAAAGATAGTGAATTTAAGAGACTGTCCTCCCCAGAAAAAACCACCGAATCAGTCATTTCTGCAAATGCCAATAAATTACATATGTTTATGTCCAAGTGACAACTCCCTCTACTGGCCTTATGAATTATGATTCTTGGTAACTGGAATCAAAGAAAGAAGTCAGGTGATGTCATAATAAATCAACAAAATCCACAGAGGGAGATCGCCGAGGTGGTTAGCTGGGTCAACAAAACTTCGTAATTTAACACGGGAGACTGTTCATTTCCTGTTTCCCATGTTTGCAGTTGCTATCTAACCTTAAACAAGTGATTTTTATTATAACCAGGACAATGGAGGTCATATTTCCTTTAACGAGTATTTACTTTTACCACTGTGATGCACGAAAGCTTTAGACTGACCTGACAAAACGTTTACGGGGGAAACACCTTGCCCCATGTATGCGCTTGAGCCTCAATGGTGCCCCAACAAGAGATTTTCCTTTTGAGAGAGCCTTAGAGCTCTTCTTTCAGAGCCCTTGAGAGATCAAATGTCCTCAGGCACGATGCCAACTGTGCCCCTACTAAGGCTTTTAGACCCACCCTGAACCTTTGAGGGTTTCGGGACGAGGGCAGTGTAGGGTAGGGATCTTAAAGAGGTGGGAGGGAGGGAATGAGATGTAGGGGAGACGGTTGAACGGTTGGGAGGGCCGGAGGTGTGAGCGATGTGTGGAGGGGAGGATTCTGATGGTGAGAGGGGAAGGAGTGGGAAGATGCATGGATTGGAGGCACAGACCTTTTGCATTGTTGCATATTTGTATTATATGATTTTACTGTGTATGGGTGGTTGTTGATATATTTTTTTGTTGATATATTTAAATGTCAGTAATTGTTGTAAAGAGATGATACTTTTATTATGTTCAATACAAGTGAATTTTCCTAAAATCTTGGAAAAACAGAATCCTCCCAGCATCATGCGCTTTGTGAGCACACAATTTTATTTTTTTTCTGATTTTTCTTTGAAATTCAATCATTTCTTCTTCAAACAAAAGAAAAAATTACATATTTTATCTGTAATGACCTGTTCGAAATTCAACATTTACAGCCTACAAGTTCACCAGACTGACTGAGTTAGTTTTTCTTGTGGTCTGACAGAGGGCATCTAAAATCTCACTATCAGCTTGACCTATTTCATGTAAACTAAACTAATAAATAAAAATGGAGGAGGACATTAGTGAGAAAAGCAGTGCTGGTCGATATTCACAAAACTGAAGCATCTGAGAAGCAGTGTGTGGAAAAAGTATTTTCGGGTTCTTCACCAAATGGCAAAATCACCATTCAATCCAATCACCAACAAATTACGTAACAGTTCAAATTTCTGCAAACTTGATTTTTTTTTTGAAAAAATGAAAGCCCTAATCGCAAAAAAATAAATCTGTAGCGTCTACCAATGAAATGCAGACCTCATGTATATAATTCATGTACAAAATAAAGGATAGTGGGCCTAACACTGAGCTGTGAGGAACCCCACAAGTAAACTTCACTCATTTTGAATTGATATCATTTGTGTGAACATATTGATACCTCACACTCCATATAAAGTACTCTATGGAGCAGCTAGAACAACACATACATGCAACATTGACCAGAGATGTACTGTAATCACCCTCTGGTGGAATTTTGAAGTTAAGAAAAACTTTGATTGTAATAAAGCTCCCTGACACATCATTGTTGATGGTTTCAAGATTATTTTCATCACTTCTTTAGAGAATAATACATACACATAACCTTAGCTGCCAACACACGCATCTGAGTCTTAACAACAATAAACATTGTGATGTAGATGAAATGGAAAAAGTTCAATCACAAACATACAGCTTTAAATGCTTCAAACTGTAGGACTGTAAGTAACTAAATATCTATAAAATATCCATGGAAGGTCGAACCATGTCAAGCATGGACTCAAAAAAATATATCCTATTACTTATGAGCAACAACACGTGGTTGGAGAAATTCATCGTCTTGTCATGTAAAACTTATTTAGGATGGGGATCGAAGATATTGATTAGAGCCATTTCTCAGAGACTAATGTCATTAATTAATATTCTTCAGGAGTACAGAAACATCAGGAGTCATTTCACAAATAAAACTGTTGCTGGACATGGACAGAAATGTGCATACGCTTGTTTTTGGTCAGATTTTGGTCAGAAGCTGGTATTAAAGCTGGGTACGCATGGTTCTTTTTTATAAATCTCAATCATTGTGGAACTGGCTGCACATGAACGAGGCTCATTTCCACTCCTGCAGTTACTCACAAATGGATGTAGAAATTCCATTTATATAATCAATACGTCTGCCTGCTCATGCACTCTTAGGACTTGTCAGTGAAAAGAATGGCAAAAGAGTGCATTTTTACAACTAGTACACCCTGCTCTAGCTATGTATAGCATCACATCATTAGTACATCACATGTCCCCGTAAACGACCTTTAAGGAATATATCTTAATCACCATTATCAAGTAACAATAATCAATAATTTAGATTATAATGTCACTACCACAACAGTACTTCAAGAAAAAAGATAAAATGAGGAGCAATTGTAGATGTAGAAAATAAAATGCCTCACACACACACACACACACAGTCACACACAGTCACATGCACACACCCACACCATTCAGCTACAACACTGAAACCTGTTACTGGTTTTAATGTTGTGGCTGTATCTGTGTTCCTGGCACTGTGCCAGTATCAGCCCACAGATCTCTCACCAGTTAGGTACTCTTTACATGTGTTTTATGGCCGAAATTCCTCTTTCACATTTTACAATCATGTGTGTCAGATTTTTATGAACTTACGTATTTCATCTAATTAGGATACAAGAAACTTGGGTCGCAAGTTAGATTATTTTAATTATAAACTTAGCTATTATCACAAAGAAGTATTTTGAAACTAAATACTGTATGTGAACCTTGAAATTCACGTAAACAACAGCCAATGTCCAGCTGTGATTAGAACAAATATTTATGCTTTTACAATCAGCGAAACTGCATTTTTGACTCTGTCGAGTTTGACTGCAGTGATGGTGCAATCTTTAGAGACCACAACACCTATTCGGCCAGCGGATTAGTCTACAGGATGAGAAATGGTGACCACAACTACCTCTGATACAGTAGAGGTGGGTGATTTCTACCTCAGCTTCAATGCTATCCTGAATTTTGCTTCAGAAATGCTTAGTTCAAAATGGTCAAGATCTGCTTTAACTCTACATTTATACAAAAAAAACACTTATTTTTCATGTATAATGACTTAATTCTTTGTATTGTCATCCCGAAATTCCCAAATCTTTGAAAGCATATAACTGCTTTGGAAATGTTAAAAACGATGTGTTTAAACTATGTTAAAGATCACGCAGCTTGGATTATTCTGAGCAGTAAACTGACTTCTGGCAGAGTTGACTGTTTGTTTTGAACAGGACACCCTGTGCTTTCTGCAACCTAATGCTGCTTGTGTTCCGTCTGCAATGTGTTTCTGAGTCCCGGAAGACCAGCTGGAATGCTGATCTCTGTGTTTCATCTCTCTGTGTCTTCTCTTCTCTGTTGCAATTAGTTTCCAATAAAATAATGTTCTTGTGGAACATTCTGAATCGGGAAAGTTCAAGGTAGGAAAGTTCTATATCTGTCATCTTTAATATCGTATTATTGCAGCTGAGGAAGCAACATCAGTCATGGAGAAGTAAACTTGAAAAACCACCATGACATCAAACACAGCAAAAATGATCAGATAAAATCTCTTTGACCTTTAGTTTTGGGGATACTCCACTGATCTCCACTTCCCTCCACAGGAAGGTCAGAGGCCAAGGACACTTTTACATGATGGACTTTCAGACTCATCCCAGAGGCTCAAACTCTGACCAGAGGCTGCAGGTTGGACTCTAAACACTTCACCTTGCTGCGACTCTGAGGCAGCAATGACAGCTCAGCAGAGCCTGCCAGCCACGTGAAATGAGACGTCTCTGTTCCTGAAGGAAATACACATCCATGTTTGGAGAATTAAAAAGGTTTACGTCCACACTTTTGAAACTTTATCACGAAGTTTTACAGCAGCTGAGCTCAGCTCACCTTTCCCCCTTCTTCAAACTTGATGCATAGACAATTCTAAAAAAAACAAAAACATTCTTCAAACCAAACCAGCCCTTTACTGAAGCAGTCATTTAGAGAAAAGAACAACAAAAAAAGGCATGAGATGAAAGGAGGAACCCAAAGAAACTCCAATAAAAGTCAATCATCCATCATTCAAAGTTTTGTTCTGAAAGCTTTTCATACTGTAGTTTCAACAAGGAGTAGATAGACTATAAAGGAATTAAGTTAAATACAAATCTGTGTCCTAGAATTTAGGTGTATACTACTAATTTACAACAGTAAACAGGTTTAGGGAGAAACGTAATACTACCTGAATTGTGTTTTATTTTAATCAGTATGATGAGGAAATGCATTTAAAGAACATACAGTATCCACCAAATCACAAAATGTTGATACTGAATGTATTTGCAAAATGTTCAACAACATATTTCATTTGTTTCCAACAATATCTGATCTTGTAATACAACATCCGGCCATAGGAACTAAAGCATAATCAGTATTTTGTCAGTTAAATCCTGAAAAAGTCAACAGTGGCTTCAAGAATGAAACAGGACAACTTCATATAATATTTAGTGAGAAAACCCACAACCTTTCCTTTACTTCAACCAAAGTGCTCTGTCACTCAATCAAATGCAGGACTCAACAAACAAACCACAGTCTGTAGTGTCAGTGTCCTGGGCTTTGTACACCTCCCATCCACCCTTACCATGTCACTGTGACTTGCATGTGGTATAAGAATTTTCCAGTGAAGGAAAATCAGCTGCCAACATGTTCCAGCAATAACATTTCAATCAAAACATATCTGAAAAAAGTAATTACCAGTATATAAATGTTATTTCTAGGATAAAGTTAATGAAATGAAATGAGTCAGTTGAACGTGGCCATGAAATGGAATAAAAATTTTAAAATGAACGCAGAAATAGCAATTTAAAAAAATATATACATAAATAAAATAAAATAAACAAATAAAATCAGTAAAACTAGACTGGCACTAGTAGAGCACATACCTCCGCCAAGGCGAGGCAGGCAAAAAAATAAAATAAAAAAATTTAAAAAAACCCTATGTTGTGCAATGTTAAGGAAAGTGATAAAAAAATTTCTGGTTCCGCCCCTTCAATTGGCTCAGCACCAACATTTAATGCCTTTTATTCCTGGCATATGCCTCATCCCTCCACCAAGTCTGATGCAAATTGATTCCATACTTTTTGTATAATCCTGCTGACAAACAAACAAACCAAAAGACACGGCTGAAAACATTACCTCCATGGCGGAGGGAATGAGTAAAAAAATATACAGTGAACATATGGTGTCAAAAGAAAAAGAAAAAAAGAAATAAAACACCAACACCTGAGAAAAATATCTGGCTCTTTAGCTGCTAAATTCTCCACTATGTTCACTAGCTAGTTGGAAACTTTTTCTGGGTGCTCTTTGGTGCTGGGCAGGTAGAGAAAAAGTTGTATTTAAGAGCTTTTTTCTGATGAACAGCTGCCTGCTGTATTAAAAAAAAAATATCGATGAAAATGAACAACATTACAGTTGTGGGCCGTCAAAACCAAAACAGTGAGCTGAAAGATGCAAAAAGCTCTGTGTAAACCGAGGGGAACAGCAGAGTCGGGGGATAATTCCCTCATGATGGACCCCTTTCGCATTAAAAAGTCATTTCATTGATTGTTAATAATGTAATATTGATTATAGCAACTCTAAACTACAGTACAAAAGGTAAAAAAATACTTGATATATGTAGTTGGTAAAAATATTTGTACTTATTGCTCATCATATTTATAAAAATAATAAAATTACCTAGAAACAACAGTGTCCAACACAACATTTTTTCCCAGCTGGCCCACTTGGCCAGTAGCTCAGAATTTTCCTGGCTCCTTGTATATTTTCACTGGGCCGGAAGCCAGGAAGTGAAAAGAACTTTTCCCCCACAATTTAATAATTGAAATGCCAGTCACAGCCCATGGAAGTCACATCGCTCGTTAAGACTGCCGTCCGTGTGGTTTGAATAAAACTTAACACTATTTGGTCTCTATTTGGCTACAGTCAGCTACAGTAAAAGTTGACGCTAGCTAGTGCTAGTGTTACTGTCAATGCAGTACTGAGCAGCGAGCGGCTCAAACAGAAATCTGTTCTGGGCACAAACAGATTTGACTCTGTGATTAGCAATTTATAAGCAGCCTGTCTCTTTTGTCGACCTAACATTAGAACCTGTGTTTATAGATGACAATAAATCTCATAGTGGATTGTAAAAAAAAAAACACCTGAGCGCCAAGCAGCCAGAATGGCTACGGGGAGAAAGGACGAGTGTCTGATCGTGTCAGTATTTTCAGATTTTTATACTAACATTAGTACTAGACAGCCTCAGAAGTTACCGTAGCTGTTAAGCTCAACACAGCTGGCTCCTTGGCTAGCTAGTCACAAGCCCCTCAGCAAAGTCTCTCATAATAGGGCTAACGTTAGACTGCTATATGAGATGATGCGCTCAATAACAGCCAAGTTTTGGGTCTAAACAGTATACTGAGTCGATTTACAGTAGTTTTGTACTTTAATTTACCTTTGACATCCCACATCCACTCCACCCCTAAAGAACAGCGACAGTCACTGGCCCAGACGGACCAGTGAGTGGTCAATCAACTTGCCCTGCATTTACTTTAACTGGCCCCAAGCCGTCAGTTATGTTGGACCCCACAAAATGTCATCAGTGCCATCATACATATACAGGAATGTATAAAGATACTAAATTATCTGCATGTGTGCAATATGAAGACATGGCTGAACAAGGTTGATTTTTTTTTTTTTTACAGGGAAATAGTAGTCTATACTGGTGGGAGAAGTTCAAGGAACCTCAGTTAATAAAGATCATCTCCCATATTTCACTCCCTGACAGAGTCAGTTCCTGGGATCATATTACCCACACACACACACACACACACACACAGGCACACACTCAAAGGCACAACTTTAAACTCCCTTCCTCACTGGGGATTGTTGACCCTACTGTGACTTCTGTAACACAAACACAAAAATAGACACAGACAAAGGCAGATAAACACAACATGCATGTGTTTAGATTGTATGTCCCACGGTTTCTTCACCCTCAGTGTGTGGAAACTGGATGTTTAGGGAGAAATGCGGATCAAAGATCAGACACCATTTTTTTCCCCGCTAAATTTAAACTCTGTAAACCCCTCTTTGTCAAACCTATTGAATCATCATTCTGTGTGTCAATGGTAATAAGATGTAATGCCAATCTTTGTTCTCTGAGCTGTTCTATGATGTCCAGCGTTAATTGTCATATTTGATTAAAGATGTATTTCGTCCACGCAGTGTTTCAAAATGTAAGAAATGTAAAAATCCGTTAGCAAACCTCAAGTGTCAGTCAAAACTTCCAAATTAAAAGTGCGTTCGTAATTTTATATTTATTCATTTATTATACACAAATTAAAACAAATACAAATTTTGACTGGGATAGGAAAACTAACAATTCTTACATTCAAATAATATATGAGCTACATGCATAACTTACAACTCTGGTCTCAATCATATCAAAATTCCATCGGCTGGGATTTCCCAATCTCTAATAAAACCGCTCCTACATGTCTTTTAAGATTAACTTCTAACTAACTGAATTTATTGCTAATTTTAGGCATGCCTGGCTGATTTTTGTGCCCTGACAGGATCGATGACTTCAGAAAATACTGTGCATGAATCCCTGACTTTTCCTTCTTTGAATGGTCAGGAGAAGGAAAAGAAAACCTAAAGCTCTCTGTATTTGGCTGCAGTGCTAACAACAGATTTCTGTGAATTAAAGACAGTAGCCGTCAGCCAGACGTTATCTGCCTCTCTGTGGTACTTACGCACATTGCCTTTGTTCACTTGTCCAAAATCTAAAACACAAACACACACACACCTTATGGCCTCCAGAAGCTGGAGGAGGGAGGGAATTTCTTTGCACTGGGGTTGACAATGAGCCCGAGATTTCACCCTTTTCGCCATTTCATGCAAACCCTGTGTTTGTATGCACCATCAATATTCTGTACATACAATCACTATATATCATAGCTCTGTCTCAAACTAAAATACAGCGGCGAGAAGAAAGGCAAAGAATGTTTGAAGACTACAGTTTTACTTAGAAGTGGGATGTGTATCATTTTTAAATATATAGTCAAGAGCTGCAATTATTTTAATTATTACATGATTTGCAGATCATTTCCTCAATGAACTGATGGTTTGGTTTAAAGAAATCCCATAATGTTTTTTCAGAGTCCTTGTCAATGTCATCAACTTTCTTTTATAGCCCAACCAACAGTCCAAAACCCAAAGATTTTCCGTTTACAATGACATAAACATAGAAATCCTGCAAATCCTCACAAGGGAGAAGTTGCAACCACATAATTATTGCCGGTATTGCTTAAAAAAAAAAAAAAACTCTGTTAAGTGATTAGCTGATGATAAAAATAGATACCATCTAATTTTCTGTCAATCAATTTATTGATTAATCATTGCAGCTCTAATATGGTCCCACTTATCTAATCATTATTACCAGTATCAGCAGTGTCACCCTAGATTTACCTAATCAGTCACTGTTTTGTCATTGAAAACACACACACACACACACACACACACATTTATACATACACACACGTATGCACGTAGGACATATGCAATGGAATAAAATGTTTTATCATGTTGACAGCAGTTTACAATCAGAAAAGCTTTTGATGACTATACTAAAAATTGTTGCCAATACTAGCTTTTTCATAAATCATCAGCACTTCAACCAACTGAGACTTTATTCCTTTAATGGACGTCATGGACGTGGCTCAGTTACATCGTTTCAATCAGTTAACCTTCAGAAACTCAACTACACCAAAAATGTTATTACCCTGGAAAAAACCCAAATATGAGACATGCCAAAAGCATTTTTTCTGCTGCTCTATTCCTGGAAAGAGGACAATTGAAAAAGTCTGGGTCTGAAAACTGAAAACTAAGAATTTGTTTAGCCCAAACACACATCAAACGAGGGCTAGAGATGCAGGTTAAGTAAAACAATTTTTTCAACAAGATATCACAACTCACAATGTGTTGTACCAAAAGTTAGAGAAAACAATTAAAAGGGTTAAAAATCATTTTAATTCAATATATATATATATAAACGTACAATATATATAATTCAATATTGGATACGTACAGTATTTTTTACTGGTTTAATACTCGAGAGAGTTTGTCTTTTTCTTGCTGTTCCCAGTTGACAATGGCTCCTGAACTGGCAGCCCGAAGTGCAGTATGACCAGCCATGCTTTTACTGTTTTAGTAATATTACGAGAAGAAAAATGCATCAAATCCTGGAAAAATGAGAAAGGATTTGTCCAGGAGCCGCGTTACTGTCTGCCATGTTCTCTCTCTTTCTCACCACAAACTCATACAAAAAACACCACATTTCCTGACATCTACTCCTCCATGGCAGGCTATTGTGTTTCTCTTCCCAGAATTGAACAACAAACCCAATAAAAGCCTCTTAGGGTCTCTCTCCTTAATGTCCCTCTCTCTCTCTCTCTCTCTCTTTCCCTCACACACACACACACACACACACACACACACACACACACACACACACACACACACACGCTTTCTCTCGTCTTTTTCAACCTGCACAAACAACTGAACTGATGAAAGTCTTTATTTCACTTGAATTTGATGATACAGCATTAACCACAAAAGTAAACCATCCATTAGTGTGTTTGTTAGTTACTCAATCTGAGTTGCACTCTGTGCATAACTGCATGCCTTTATGGGTATGTCTGTGACTCTTCATGAATTATCTGCAGCCACCTCTTTATTTTTTAAAGAAGGCTGTAGTGTATTTGTGCATTAGAGCCTTAAATAGGAGACACCCTGGAGTTATGTTGTAAAAAGAATCTGTCTGATCATACTGTAATTTCCTTCAGTGACGGCTTGTACACGTTTGAAAAAGGACAAATTATGTGACAATGTAAATCTAGCAGAATTCAAAAGGATTTTTAGCTCAAAGTAAAAGTCATGCAATCCTTCCACTGAAATGAAAAATGAGAAATCACTTCAGGAGATCGTCTGTGTGTTCTCTTAAGACGCATCATCATCATGAGTCATAGGTGCTCTAAAGGCAAAAAAAAGTTAACAGCAAAGTGTGAAAACCTGCGCTAATGGGAAACATTCTGCACTCAGGTTTTTCAATCACACAACAGATAACCATAAAAGGATACTCCCATTTGTAACCATGGTCACTTGACTCAACAATGCTGTTAGCTCCCCCTATTGGTTGACTGTATACAGTAGATGTTGTGGTCAGTCAGCTCACTGTGTAAACACATTTTAAAAAAGGCTTGGGAATTTATGAAATATCCCTTGCTTATTTTGATCAATATCTTTCATCCTAAATTGCAGCAGCCTTCTGTTTCTTTTTACATGTTACAAGAAGACAAACTAAATCTGTTAGTTGAGAGTGTGCACAGCCACACAGGTATTCTTAATTAATTTGATTTCTGCTCAGGCTGATGTTGGGCACTGTCAGGCTGGGAAGTACATGAAGTCACCAAACTTCACGAACTACTAAGAGTAGGCAGGAGGTTGAATCATACACATTAAGTGAAGACCATTACCTCTTAACCTTAACCACTAGTGTATTTGATATGAGAGTTGCCAATCACTTCTTAACATTTGCCAGGGTTACCCCCCCAGGAAACGGGAAACTATCAACTTCAGCCTCTTGTCTGACCTGCAGTGCAGTGGTGAGTTTTTTTTTTCCTTACACATCAGCACCTTAATGTGACTGATTGGTTTGGTTGTCTCGACTTTTCCAAACATTGTGCTGGGCATTGTCTCAAAGTAAGTGTTGTACCAGGATTCATACATGTATATACTGCATTCAATTAGCATGTAGTATTAAATTAGCATACAGCTCCTGTTTTTTACTGTATGTTAAATGTTAAAATGTGCACTAGTCTGAGCTACCTAACACAGACATGATTTCAGTTCCAATCTTCTCAGAAACTGACTTTTCTTTTTGGTTTGCAGCTTTCCATTAAAAAAAGATGCAGGACCTAAAATAGTCAGTGTCCAGTATTAATCTGTATGTCATTATATTTTGTTCAGCAGTCATGACTAGGTTTCGGATCATGACTGACTAAATTTTTCAAAGACATGAAACTTAAATTAGATATGACCGTGAAAACTTTTCTCATTATGACTCATCAGGGTGGCCCCGCCCTTCATTGTTTAATTCATATTTCTCTTTTCCCCTATGGCAGAGAGACAGGAAAGGGTACTGAGTGGCTCTCATGGTAACAGAGTGTCATCAATGGCAGCCGGCCAAATATTGTAAGTGAATTCTGGAGCTTATAAATAAAACATTAAAAATGTCGCCTTGGTATGCTCTCACATTTACACTCATAGATTTGTCATAAGTGCTCATTGACTTCCTGATAACCACAATGACAATGCAGATTTTCCCATGAGAGAGTAAACGGAATTTACCAAAAAGGAAAAGTTGTCATAGTCATTTTATAACAAATTCAATTGATGCTACTCACTAACCTTGTTTTTCCACTGCAGATATCCACTTTTTTTTTTTTTTTTTTTTTTCTCCCCAGCCTGCATTCTTATTTTTATGGCAATGTGTACCAGTTCATTGGAAAGTACACATTGGAATAGGAAGATAAGGGAGAGAGTGATATACAGCAGTAGTAGTAGTAGTGATTGTTAGTTCACGATATTCAAGTCCAAGATTATAACTTTATTACCATCATCAACCAGGTGCAAGGAAATAGTTTTTCTGCATACTTCAAAGAAAGGAAGTGAGCACAGCAAAAGGAAATCTTTAAAAAAAAAAATTTAAACACAGAAACCGGTTTAAATCAGAACCCTTTAAGAGAGTCAGACCCTGAACCACGTTGGTGCATCGGCATCACTGAACAAGTTGAGCCCCGGAAAAACAGCTCATGTAAACAGCTGTGACACAAAAATGTATTTACAGTCCCTGGAACGCTCCATTGACCCAGAGGGCCCTGAATCTGGTAACAAGGTATTCAAAGGATTTTCCGTTTACTGCAAACGAAACAAACCCAAAACAAAACAGAACAGAGGGGAGAACGTTACTCCAGAGAAATATTTCTACCCTGATAAAGCTCTCATGACCTCATGGCCGTGACCAGTGCACTCCACTGAGTTTAACAGCCTCTATAGAGTGCATTATATTTGTATAACTACGTGACTCATCATTAATTATCCCTAATTAAGGTAGAGGGTCATGTTGAGATGCGACTTGGTTTTTAACAGTGAGATTCTCTGTATTTATGTGTGTGTCTGTGAGAACACAGATTAAGGGACCTCCCATAGGATTTTTAGTGTAATTATGGTCAAGAATGTGCGTATCAAAACTTGGAATCTATATTCCCACACAAAGTCAGATCAAATTGAAACACACAGTCACATTCCAAATGTATTCCCAACAAAATTCCTCATCTCTGTAACCCTGGTCCCACATGGCTTGGATCATTTGTCTCTGTCTCTCTCACACACACACACACACACACACACACGAACACACACACACACACACACACACACACACACACACACACACACACACACACACACACACACAAACACAAGCTCCTTACCCTAAACTTAACCATCACAAATATGATTGCATCACATCATTTCGGCAGATTTGTCAGCTGCACATTCATGCAGCAAATCTCCTGTTTTAACAGATCTCGAAGGTCTTTTGTTGGGTCCAGATCTGGTGACTGGGAAGCCCACCGAAGTTCACTGAACTCATTGTGACGTTCATGAAACCAGTTTGAGATGGCCTTTTCTTTGTGACGTGGTGCATTATCATGCTGGAAGCAACCATTAGAAGATGGTAAATTGTGGCCATAAAGGGATGCACATGGTCAGCAACAATACTCAGAGAGGTTGTGGAATTCAAACCAGGATTGATTGGTTTTGAGGGGCCCAAAGTGTGTCAAGAAAACATTTCCTACACCATTACACCACCACCACCAGTCTGGACTGTGGACACAAGGTAGTATGGGTCCATGGATTCAAGCCGTTGAAGCCAAATTCTGGCCAAACAAATGTTTCTTTCCCATATCACTATGTAGTTGCTGCATCGTGACGACAGTCATCTTTGGCTCCAGCAATTGGTCGGCTCCAGTCAACGCTACAGTTTTAGAAAATGGTGACTGCAGCAGAATTCAACTTGGCTGCAGCAGAGTCTGACTTGGTTCAGTGTAAAAGATTCCAAAGACCCAAGGCTTTGAAATCACTTCAGATTATTACCAAACAAAAAGATAGTTTGTACACTTTGCAAAGTTTGGATGGCATACCACAGCAGCACTAGTGCTAGGCACAAGCAACTAAAGAGAAATGGATGATAGACCGCCAGAAAAGGCAAAACAACCTTAAGTGTTGTCTATTCATTAGTAGGCAGAGCTTTTTAATATATTTTACCCATGTCACTGCTAAAAACAGTCATGAAGCTATTAAGCCATCTGCATGCTACCTTAGAATTTCCATTGAATAAGTTTTTGTAAAAAAGGTGTAGGCTAGAATCTAAGCTTAGTCTATATTGACTGACGGTGCCAGTGTGCACGTGCATGCGTATTGGGCTTGTTGGGACACATACCTTTATTTTTATATATTTCTTTGTGGAGGGAATGCCATAAAACAATAGATAACATTTGAATAATTGTGATTAAATGGTCAAGTTGATTTTTTGGAGGAAAATTAAGAGTTTAGATGAATTTAATCAGTAAGATAGTTGATAGATTAATTGAGGGAAAAATAGTCGTTGGTGGCAGCCCTAATTTCTAGAGACTGTTGTGTGAAAATCCAAGAAGATCAGCAGTTTCAGAAATACTCCAACCAGCCCATCTGGCACTAACAATCATGCCACGGTCAAAGTCACTGAGGTCACAATTTCCCCATTCTGATGTTTGATGTGAACATTAACTGTAGCTTCTGACCTGCATCTGCGTGATTTTATGCACTGCACTGCTGCCACATGATTGGCTGATTTGTATGAATAAGCAGATGTACAGGTTTTACTATTAAAGTGCTCAGTGAGTGTATGTATGGAAATTCTGTATGATCAAATTTGTATACGCAAACCATAGCTTGATTACATGGATATGGTAGCACAGGTAAGACCTTCCTTTTATTAGCATACACAAACAATCTTATAAATCAGTCCTGGGGACAGAAAAGTTTATTTTCAGACACAGTGAAGCCGGAGAGTAACTCCAAAGCAGATAAGATCTCCTCATGGCTTTGCCTTGGTTCTGCCTGCCAATCATCACATCTTTGTTATTGCATTCTTACACTCATGCATCTGTGTTATTATGCCGCCAAGCCTCTGTGATTGCGTACACTGGCGTAGTTATCAAGCCAGATTCCTTCTCCACGTGCCTGCATGTGTGCTCACTTACTATTGTTTTTGATTGAAACTGCTGTTTAGCTGCTCCACAGAGAGCTGAAACCAGCCATTGCGGTTTGTGTAAAACAGTAAACCAAACTTGATGTATTTCTTTTTCAATTCCTCTTATCTGTGAAAAATAACTGACTTCTCTCAAGTTCCTCCTAAGGAATAAACAAATGATGATACCTTATAAATAGTCTGTAAAGGTTAATAGTGAGCACACTGTTTGAAGCATCAGGCCTGTGTGTGTGTGTGTGTGTGTGTGTGTGTGTGTGTGTGTGTGTGTGTGTGTGTGTGTGTGTGTGTGTGTGTGTGTGTGCGCACGCGCCCCCGGAGAAAAAGAATGGTACATGGTCTGGGTACGCTAATGTTGAAACTCTCACATAAGAGAGGGGTGTATGGTTGGTCTACAATCTAGTTAAACTGATTTATCAAGTATCATTTCCCTGATTGATTATGCTTGCTCAAGTTCTTCCAGGCTGCAGAAAATGCAATTATTTTGTATTTAAGTTTGTTTGTGTGTATGCGACTCCTGTATCAACAGGCATTGTAAGCAAGCAAAAAGAGTTTATCTGGAAATGATACGACATATTGTTGAGCTTGTAAGACTCAATTCATCTGTGAAAAGATGAAAACTAAACCAAAAATACAAACAGATGAGAAATCTAATTTTCTCATCCTAAAGCATCTTAAATAAAATCCACATTTTAACAGCTTCTCTGAAGAGTGATTTTCACATACAATTCAGAGTACCAAATAAAATCTGCTGGTCCAGTTCTAACTCTGCCCAACTCTCTCTCTCTCTCTCTCTCTCTCTAACTATGTTACTGTTTCCCAGCAACAAGGAAGCCCTCCGCTGCAGTGCTTTAATTTCCTGTCAACACCAGAAATGGGAAATTGAAATGGGATGCTTCACATCTGCTGCTTGGGACCACCTTGCGCCTACATTTAGCAAACATTTGATCAATTTCCAATATAACATCAACATTAAGGACAATAGCTGGTAGAAAATGAGAGAATTTCTTCTACACCACTCTTAGAAACACTCACCATGATTAGCAGCCATTAGTTTTGTAATAAGCAGGTTATTCAAAATTATATTAATGATAAAATATATAAAATATATATATTTGGGTGAAAAGCAATGTTTGTAATTCAGCTTCCAGACCAACAAACAAAAAAGTCATTAGGTTGAGTGAATGTGAAGAAAATAATATTTATAACCTGAATCACCAAAAAAAAAAAAAAAAAATCAAGCTACTGCTACAAGTAAGCTAGTTGAGGATAATGCTTTGGGGATCTCTGTGGTTGGCCAATTCAAATGATCATGACCAATACTTTTGACTTTTGTTTACTATATGTTTACGATATTTTGCAACAGCAACCGGACGTTAAGAGACAAAAGCAGAAGTGGAATAAACAAACATCATGTTTGATCAAACCATCTGCAGCTACATGCAGTAGATTATTTCCTCAGTCATCTGACTGGCTGGCTAGACGTGTCTTAAAATACCTCCCTGACCAGACCTCACCATCATCTCATGTGTTTGTTTCTCTTCTCAGATCCTCTGGCAGGACTCAGTTTGCCAGGAACTGCTGCCAACAGCAGGAGAGCTAACTGTTAAAAGTCTGCAACAAAGGTTATTTCACGTTCCCTAGCCAACAGTGGAGCTGCCATAAATTACATAGCCAAAACGAGTTTATATTATATAAGCCATTAAGCCCAGAAGTCTGGAAAAAATATTTTCAAATTAAATAACCTTTTTTCTTACAGGAAAAGTGAGGCAGCACTTCAAGACTTAATTCTTCTGTAATTACTACCGCCACTGGAAAAACCCAAACAGACTATGTATGGTGAAATCCAACCGTTCAAGATGATACTATAAATCACACAATGATTAGCTTGGGCTTGACTTTAAATCATGAGTTTTTTTCTCTGCTTACTACAGCCTTGACACTGATTGACTTGAACAGTGCAAAGCAAACCGAACTCTGACTTAACAAAGGAGAAATCCACTCCGAGACAGGATTCAGTTACTATGAGGACCACTTTCTGTCAGTTATTTTGGGCTTTTGCAATGCACTTAGGATCAAATGTTTCTTAAAAATAATCAAATTAAAAATAATCTCTCATTCTAATCACCTAAAATCCTTATCCTTAAAAGATATTTCAACCAGTAATAGTTTGATGATAGTTTTTCTGTGTCGTGGTTGCAATCAAATGGTGGCTCTGGTCCACGTAAAAACGACAAGGGCCAGTTAAATTTACTCTGAAGCTAAATGACCATAGTCAGATGTGTGGTATCATTCCACTGTTGTGTAATACAACACACCACACATTCAATTAGACAAAGGACATATAATAGATGCATGATTTACACCCTTTTCTTAGGCAGTGTATTGGCATAAACGATATATACAGTTCTACAAAGCTTATACTCTGATACAGATCAGTACTGAACAATGAAAGAACATCAGAGTATCAATGCATCTATCAAATACATGCTTGCTACACGAACACGGGCCTACAGTCCAGCAGCATCCTGGTTAATTATTAAAGTTCATTACACATCACAAAACACAGCTTAGGAAAAAACAAGTACCCGAGAAAGTGTCTCACGCAACCCACTGAGCCTCTGGCAACAGACAAACACACAGTCAGCTGGTGACTGCACCACCATTTAATACAGCACTTGGTTAATTCCACATTGTTCAAAGTCTGGGTGTCCTGCGTTCACGCAGACACACTAGGACTAACGGGGCAGCTTCATTACAGTACACAATACTGTATAATGGTCATAATATCAAGAATATAGTAAGGAGTTAAGTACACGGTGTACCACAGCCATGATCCATTTAACAATCGGGAGTGCAACCAGTGAGCAAAACTAACAGAGGACAGCTAGCAAAGGTAGACAGAGAGAAAGAGAGAGAGAGAGAGAGACAGAGAGACAGAGAGACAGACAGACAGACAGACAGAGGGTGTAGTTGACTCAGGTTATTTGATGTTCAAGTCAATTCTCCTTTCTTTCACGGGGCTGAGGCATCCACGTTGACAGCCATGTTCCCTGCTGACAGGAGTCCTCATTTCCCCTCTCCGTGGCTGCTAGCGAAACTAGCTTAGCTGGTCGTACGAAAACGTGGGGGCTGATATCACGAACAACACTTGGAAAAGTGGCTGACTCGCACACTTATTTCATTTAAATAATACTAACATTTTTGTAGTTTTTTTTTTTTTTATGTGAGGCCAGGGGCCAGGGTTCACACTTCACTATGGTTCCTTTTCTTGAGACGTGTCCTGTTGCAGTTTCGCAGTAGCTCAACATCGACCGCATGGTGTTTAACATATTTTTAAAATTTTTTTTTTAATTTTCCTTTAATTAACTTCACATGGCTTCTCCTCGGTGGCCTTCGTTGAGGCCGCAGCACATTGTGTGTGCCCACGCAGAAGGGCTAACGCCTAACTGCCGTCTCAACCCAGGGAGGACCGCGGCGTCACTCACTCGGGGGGGGGGGCATTTTTAAATATTCTGTTACTCATTAAAGTGACAACGGTGGCTGTTTTGGATTCTTAAGGGCCTCTTTGCTGCCTTGCGTTGGGTCCTGAGAGAATATGCCTCTGCAGCGAGGCCACTAAGAGGTCCAGGCTTGATGCCACAGGGACACTGGACCACCGTGGCCTTGGAAACTTTAATACCTCAATGCACCTCAATGCACCTCAATGCACCAAAAAATGTGATTGTCATCCTTTCATTAAATAAGGAAACGAATTAAAATTAGAAAGTGCTCTGTATTATGCTCAGTATGTTAAAAATGGAATAAACCATATAATTGCAATGTGTGTATATTATATATAGTTTATTTATTTCTATTTTTAAACTTCTGTAATAAACCAAGTCATCATAGCATTGAAACTCCTACACCTAAAACTGTCAGCCCTCAGAGCAAAAGCCAAGTCCTCAATCAAAACAAAGACTAAGCAAGTAATTGAGCAAATAAGGGTTCACATACAGCAAGGGCTCAAAAAGAAAATCCACCCTAAACCACACTCCAAGTGTTCTTTAGTCCCTTTATTACATGTTTAGGATGGATGTTCCCCTTTAACTGAGGCACTAATTGATTATACAACTCAGAAACCAGAATTTAAAGCCACGTACTATTTAAAACAAACAAATGCAACAAACCTATTCCACCTCCTTTGTTCTGCATCTCAACTGCCAGGAAAAATTACCCAGCTCTGCCTTGATGTCGATGTGATTACGGTACAGGAGGTGAAATAACGGGAAAAATAACGTCAGAATCATTTCAAAAACATTTCCAGGACATAGACATCTGATGGAAACATCTCAAGTCACTGCAAATTCCACACATGGTGTGATTTTATTAGAGCATAGGCAGATGTGGCAACTGTTAAAATTTTAGGATGGTTGAGCTATCATCCGTGAAATTCTGCAGCAAAGCTGCAAAGCCATTGTGATGAATTTGCTTATTAGAACGTTAACTAGGCTTACAGTCACAGTAAACATGCCCTTGACAATAATAAAAAAGATCAAAATTTCTAACAAAGGTTCAAATATTCACAATCCCATCTATATAACGCAGCTTTACTTCACCCAATATAAAACAAACAGTTGGCTCAATACAGATCAGCCATCAATCCTTCTTTAGCAGAAAAAACTGGAGGGAGTAGAGGCCAGTAAGTGATTTTAAAATCCAGAAATATTAGCAACCTGCCCAGTGAGAGTCCAGCATTTAAAAGCACTCTTCCACACAATTTATAATGATTTTACTGTTATATGAGGCAGCACATATCCCCCTATTGCTGCTGACGGGTACTTTTAGAGACAGGTCGTTAATTCTGAAAGGGTGTCTGACAGGTCATGACAACCGAGCACTGAAAATTCAGGGGAAAAGGAGGCAGCGCTGAGGTGGAGGTGGTCTACTTTGATCACCTCTTATGTTTCTTGTAAATCAGCCCTTAATCATTATGCGTGCAACCATTATTTGCCAATAAGAGAGAGTGAGTGGTGGAAGAAACTATTCAGATCCTTTACTTAAATAAAGCAGAAATACGACAGTGTAAAAATATTGTCTTCAAAATCTTACATGAGATAAAGTACATATTACTTTAAGTGAGTATTATCAACAAAATTTACTTAAAGTATCAAAAATAAAAGTAGCTATAATGCAGGAAAATGGCCCCTGTGAGTTTGCATTGTTATAAATATTACACTACTGGATTATTTTTACTGATGCACGTGTAAGCAGTATTTTACGGAAACAAAACTGAAACTGAATTTGGCAGGCAGAGCATCTAAAACTGAAGAATTCTGTATCAACACAGTTTCAGGAAATGCTTTATCAAGGACCATTTGGAATTAGAGTTCATAGTTTTGCTTAACATTAATATGCAAAGAAAGCCCAAAAGCCCTGATTTTATGTGTATACCTTTTTCAAACACATTGTTTTGACAAACTGAAACCATCTTGGTGCTAACCGTCCACCCTCAGGTTCAGAGCTTGCTGTGGCTTGTTTCACCAGCTGAGCTGAACTGAAGGTGAGTAGGGAGCAACTGAAAGGGCTGACCGACAAGAGTGACACACACTTCCTGCAAGTTGTAGCTTAAAAAATGTTTCTTAAAAAAGTCAGCTAATCAGCTGAAACCACAGCGTTTACAGGGAGTAAGTCACAAAACCCCGGCAGACAGTGAGTAGGACTCCAGGAAATGAAGCCAAAGATTTCTGTAAACACTCATGAGAAAACACCTTCAGAAGATGTGTAAAGTGATATTAAAACCTGGAAAAATTTAAATAGAACACATACAATATAAAAAGTGGTTTAAAAAACCTAAACTTTACAGTTCCTGTAGTCACTCTCACCTAAAACTATGCCTTAATATGCTACATTATGTGTTTTTGGCCAAAACTTTACCAACATGATCATAAAATTCCAGGAAAGAGTTATGCATTCAATAATCTAATGATAAAAACAGCATAATAAAAATATAAAATAAAATCCTAATTTAATAAAAAGAAAAAAAAAACTGAAGCCCATATCAACAGTAAAAGAAATTTAATAAATGGCTTAGTGTTATTTCCCTCCCATGTTGGTCTGCTACAGTTCAGAGTGAGTGTTAGGGTTGGCATCAGGAGCAGCAGAGCTGGAGGAGGAATCTGTTGCCTCTGCTACCACTAAATCCTCTTCCGCATTCACCTCTTCCTCGTCCCCCTCCTCTTCTTCTTCCTCTTTAGGAGTTTGCTGCTTGGTGGAGCCGGGTTCCTGCGTGTCCATGATTTTCAGAAAGTCATAGAACTTGACAGCAGGAGGCCAGCTATCCTTAGCCAACATCCCTACAGAGAGAGAGACCAGGACGGAGAGCTCTAATTGCAATGTTAAAGAGGATATTGACCTTTAAACGAATGCCAAGGCATTTTTAATCGATTCCATGTTGGCATTATTACCATTATTAATGAGTCCAACTTTTACCTTGAAGGCCACACACTGATTTCTGGGGGAGACAGCTTAATTTAGAATTTAAGATTTATCACTTTATATCAAGCTAATCAACAGGTTTCGAACATGAAGGAAGCTGTTATTGAGCTTGAATAAATAAGTATGAAATAAATAAATACATGTATAAATTGTGTAAAATTTATAAAAGACGTTTTTATTTCATATGGCCTGTTTCCCCAGGTATTTTGAAATGGTAGTTAATGGTCCTAAAAGTAATAATAATAGAAAAAAATTAAATTGAAATCCATTAATGCTACAAGCTACAGTTACTTTACGAGGAATACACTTCCAGTCAAAATAAGAATTTTGGCTGAAACTGCCTGGCACAGAAGCATACTCCCTTGAAGTAAAAACTGGAGGCTTAAAGCCACTCAGCAGCTTTAATGTGTGCAGGTCTCCAGCTTCTCTGTGGAGAATGGCTGGAATGTGCTGGGTCACATTAACGGATGACAATCCTGTCAGCTCAGACAGTCTGACACAAGTCACAGCAGAGACTGGCGTCTTATCTTGGCCCTCACTTAGACAAAGGGTTCAAAGGTCAAGGGATAATGGCTCCAGACAGTTTTGGTTTAAAGGCTGAAGTCATCACAGCAATCGTCACCTTCATTTAAAGAGTCTTCTACACTCATTAAATTTGTAACTGCTTAACTTGAGGCCTCTTGCACATGCCTTTAACATTCCCCACACAGGAATGGCTGATGCCTGATGGCAAACACAACTGTATAATGATGTAAGATTGGTGCCATATTCCTTTTCGTTTCCATATTAGTTTAGTTTGTTTTTTTTACTTTTTCGAAGTGAGCTCATTTCTAACTTCTTATTTTATATTAACCCACAGGACACACAACTTGCCAGACCCCTTTTTATTCCACCTGCTAAAAAGTAAATGAAATTACATTAATCACAAGCTTTTGAAGATTAGAAAAAGACTAGATTTAAAAAGGGGTAGTCATTCTAATTCTAATTCTAATCAGTCTGTATTTCTCAGAATTTGAGCCTCTTCTCAGTCTCTTCTCATGTCCCACGTACTATTTCACATTTACATTACAGGCATTTAGCTGTTGTACGTATCTTCCTATTTTAAAACTTAAAATGAAAGGAAATGTAGATCGACAAAAGCCGTAAACAAACACAACTACAGCGCGCATAGGTAAGGTTTAAATGCCATTAAGTCATGTCATCGTTGTAAATCTGGCGTTGAACTAATCCCTGTATCTGGGTATTATCACTGGATATGGAAGACTGGTGTAAATGCACACAGGAGACACTGTGCTGAGGATGTGCTGACTGCATCCAACCAAACGGAAAAATAAGATATAGGGAGTTGGAAAGTCATCACTGCAGGTAGCTACCTAGTGACTGCATGTAGGTGGGCAAGCACTGCAGATAGGAGCCTCGCCTGCTGCAGTTAGAAATGTCATTCTTGTGACTCTGCTGCTACAGAGAGGACGACCTCCTCCAAGCTACACAGTCATCCAAATTGTTCAGACAGAATACAGACAACCAGAAAATACCAGGTGTGAATGTGAGAGTGCAATCGGATTACTCATTATGGATGTATTACCAGCTGGAAAACATACTTAGATCCAGATTGCATTTCAACAGCAGGTACTGAAAGGACCTTACTGCTTACAAAGACAAGCTGTGAAGCAAATGACTTACTTTATAGAGCAACTGCATGTGAACAGAGAGGGGGAATGACTCAGACGGAATAGCTGAGGGAAGGATGGTGAAAATGTTTTTTCTCAGGATTCACCCTGCTTCTAACTGAGGTGATAGGGCCGCTGAATCACCGCAGTAAGGCATCTATTTTGACCCTCTCGAGATCTCCAGAACCGCAGACTCTGGTGAGTGAGTCACTATTTGGAGAATACTTTACCCAATATACAGTGCAGTAAGACCTTAGGAAACTCATTGTCCTTCTGGCTTTTTCTTTAGGTAGTTGTGCTTTCTTTTAATCCAACTAAGGTATGGATTTGGTGTTGTTTTGTGCACTACCTACATAATTTTTGCAAATTTTAGTAGGTCTTTGCTGGAACACTTTGGTTGTTAATACAGCAGAGTCTGGAATTTCATCATTTTTAGAGGAACTACTGTAATGACTTGTGGCCACGATGTCCTTGTAGAAGGCAAGGATGTCATATCAAAGAGACAGCAAACCGGGCCATTCAGCACTGTATAGTGTACCGGATAACTGTGTAACTCACATGCATAAAAAAAAAAAAAACGTCAGCGCTTAAACAAACATCAGTGAGGACAACAAAACCGGAACATAGGAATAAAACCTGGAGCCTACATAACCCACAATGCAACTCAACCGCAAACAGTTTGGTTGGAGATTCAGGCGTGTTATGCTAGCAATCAATGTAGCCTGTAGCCTCTAGCAGACATTAGGAGCGGCCTACATAGGTCTGGTGAGCTCACTTCTTTCAAACTCCACAATCCCCAGATTTTTTTCATTTTCAAACTTGTAGTCTTCAACCCCAATCGACGCTGACTCAAGTGACATCACTTGAGGACATTTTTCAGACGTCACACAGCTCCCTCAGAACTTTTCAGTCACATGGTGTTTCAAAAAAGGCAGTAAATTAAAATCCAAAAATTATAAAATCAAATTAGTCAGTATCTGTCATTAACAGCGCTCTTCCTTTTCCTCTCAAATCATTGAAATGCCTCAAAATGTACCCAAATATTGTATTTAATTTTCAATTTCAAATTGCCTTCATTTATTTCTTTTTGGTTTTGCTTTTCCTCTTTATTAGCTTACCCTCTCCAAGACGAAAAAAGAATACCACACAATCATTTTCCACTTTTGATGCCCAAAACAACCGGAAATACAAAATGTTGATCTTTTTTTTTGTTTTCCCATTTTTTGTAATGAATGAAACAACTGACTGAACGTCTTAAACCACTCAAGGACGCCCTATCTCAATAACTTGTTAACATATTTCAATAAAAGTATATCAAATGTTAAGTCATAGTTTTTGGTGTGGATTCAGCCAGTAACTTTTTGAATACTTTCTTTACACTGTGACATTTTTATTCACATTTAAAGCACTTACTTGAATGAAAAAAGCCTGGTATCATTATGTGTATTTTGATACAGATCTGGAACCAGATGCATATTAAAACATTCTTCAACACTTCTGTTATAAAAATAACAAATAGGCTGGAAAAATTCATTTTCATGAGATTATACTGCATACAACTGTGGTGACAGTTATGTTAGTGCTTTTATGACACATTATGTTTGGTTTCTAGCCAAATTTGCATAGAAATGTGTTTATTATTACTTGTATTTCAATGATGAAATGTCCTATAAACAGTTATTATATTATATACTTTCCTTTTATTTTCTTAACTACACTTCCTCTTCCTTACCTGCTGGTGATTCAGTTCCACCCTCAATCCTCTGCAGCCATTGCAGGACAGAGGAGGCCACTATGGGGGTGTTGGGGGGGTACTGATAGATTTCACCTCCAGAGGGCAAATGGGTGAGGACTAGTGCAGGGAGGGGGGGCATAGAGCCCAGGTATGACCCCAGGACAGACATACCAGCTGGAGTACGGCCCCTGGGACACAGACCAGCAAAATATACAATATATAATCATTCACCAAATAATAAGAAAAATACTCAAATCATAAGGAGATCTAAAATTAAATGGATGTAATTCTAGATCTGGATGAATAGAGCAACAAATCCAGTGCCATCTAGTAGGGTAAGTCCACATATTTTGATGAATGACTGAAGGATTGATCGACATCAGTGAATGATGCACTTACAGGTGGATCCAGCAGGCTAGATATCTCTCCATCTTCCCTTCTCCCAACTCTACCACTCGTCTCATCTCCTCCACCAGCGCCTGGTTCTGCCTCCGTCCAATCTCATCCTCCTCCTCTCCCACAAAGAGGAGTAGGAGGGCTTTACTCAGAGAGAGGAAGGATGGCAGGTTTTCCACCGTCAGCTCAGGCTGCAGATACAATACGGTTAAAAAGGAAGGAGGAAAGAAAGATGTTCATATTCATATTATTCCAGTGATTTCAGATGGCAAGTCTTTTGGCTGCATAATCGCATAATTATTTGCAGCCATGCGAGCCAGTGATTAACGCTTGACTATCACTGGATGACAGATACAGAGACCTTTACACGTGGAAAATGCACCTTCATGACAACAACTCCACCAAAAGGAAGAATTTGTCATTGGTGTCACTTTTAATCCTGCTGTATTGTCAGAACTTGTGTTGTTGAGCAACATCTAGATTAAAGCTTGTTTACGCATCAGTTCCGTTTCGTTTTTTTTAAATGAACAAACTCAGGAAACTCAGAAATGATGTGTACCTCTGACCTTGGATGTATTGCAGAAACCACGTTCACACTGAATCCACATATGCTGCTTGTTATCTGTGACATATACGGTGCAAGATTCCATCTTGGCTTTCACAAACTTCTGGGAAACACCCACACCATTTATTTTAGGTTCTTTCATTTAATGAGATTTAAATGAAGAAAGGTTCACAATTTGACTTTAGAGATCATGGGATTTTGAATTTTGTCTGTATTACTTAAGGTGTTACTCCTAATCAGATTATTGTGGTAAAACGGTCTAATTTTTTAGTATTTCTCAATGCCAAAATGATTGTGCAACACAGAAAGACAAATGAACACAGTCTGGCTTACCATTGGATGGAGCAGTGCAGTGTTGACGTGTGCGAGAAGCTCTTCAGCAGAGGAGGACACAGGCACCGCAGAGGGATGGGTGTGTGACCCCCAAGATGGAAACACCAACACTGTGGGAAAGTCCACAGTGTGGTCTGTGGCCCTGAGTAGCAAACATGCACATACACTTAACAAACACAAACATGACACACACCGTACATATGCACACACATACATCTGAAAATATAAATGTAATAAATATCAATTACATGTTGAAAAGTAAGAATTTGAATAATTATTTATGACACTAGCTAAAACAATAAATTTAACTAATTTAAGACTTTTTAATAACAAAGGAATATCTTAACCTTTACAAAATGTAACGCCACATTGACTAAGGTGTCCAATGTCAATACCTGACTGGACTTTAAACATCTCTGATGGGCTGCTTAGGCTTCCTGAGTAAATTCTACCCATCAAAAAAAAACAAAAAACAATTTCACTGTTACAATTTTATACTGTCTTTAAGTCCTGTTGGAACACTGCTTTGAAAAGTTAATGAGCATACACAACCCAGAAAAATGTACCTTTTGTCCTCTTCATACTTTTGTCCTCTTCATACATGGTTACGTTGTGTTTTGTCATTTCAAAACACAAGCACTTGGAAGAAATTCAAGTAAATTACAACTTTAAACCCTGCTGTTACCATTTGTCTGCCAGCCCGTCTGTCAACAAGCCAGTTAGCACCTCTCCCCTCATTGACTTTGCTGCTTCTGTAAATACTGGTACTCCTGGCAAAATGGAGAAGCATTGGCATTACATCAGCATGATGTTACTGACATTGGACAGGTCAATGGTTTGTACAGAGAGTAGGACTTGAAGGGACATTTCGAAAGCAAGAGATATTTGTGCAATATTTTTTTTATATTCACTATGTGACCTGGTCTGTCTAGTGTTATGTGTTTCATTAAAATTTTAAAGTTGATAATATTCCTCATTTTTCTTTCTGTCAACATTAAAAGACCAAAACTAACAATTCATTCATTCTGCTAACAATTATTGTGTGTATATCTTATTCCTCTGTGCCATAGAGCTCCACTTTTGTCAAGAAACTTTTAAAAACACATCCGTGAGCCAGACTGTTGCACAGGATAACATGCTCCTTCATTACTATGAACACACACACTGTCGTTTTTTTTTTTTGGCTCAATCCCACAGACACCTGCTGCCAGAAATACTCAGAAGGCTGAGATCGGACCGACTTCCGCACTGTGCTAAATTCAACCTCGCTCATCTTTTTGCCGGACCACAACACGCTGTCACCCAGCAAGGCGCTGCGGAGGCCGATCAAATATGTACAAGCACACATTCCTGGTACACTACTTTATAACATTAACGCTGTGTTTCTACTGTTTACCTTGCAATCGTCATGAGTAAGATAAAATAAATGCCACCTCAATAACTTCCCAGAGTTGTAAAATCCCACAAACACAACCCCCTGCGTTGTTTTCACGCAGGGCGATTTTTTGGTTTGAACTACCGTTTATGCTCCAAATGAGGATTGATCTGTAGCGGAAAACAGCCCCCAACAAATGCACTCTTTCCTCCAGCCTGAGTAACTTTTGCATAAAACCTGCAGTGACCAGCTGCAGTTTTAGGAAATTACTGAGCCTTTTTTAAAAAAAATGAAAGTATATTTTTGTAATCTTTTTTTAAAGATTTATGTCATCACTAGGAACCAATGTGTTTCGGTGTGTTATTGAGAGGCGGAACAACAAACTAATTAGTTTTGCCTTTTCCATGGGATTTGTTCGACAGTAAGAAAAATACACCAACAACCTTATATTTTAAGTGTCTATTCTAGGAGACTATTTATCTCAACCTTTAGACTGAGGTACAGTTTGCATATCCATTAAAAAATGAATAAAGTCCAAGTTTTCATATTAGCTATTGAGCTGTCGACATAAAGTAGAAAATTTCTAAGGTCATCATTAGCTAATAATGAGCACTGACGCATGCATCACGCCAACACAAAATTACAGCACCCTACCTGCATGTGTTTTAGTCTTAAACAGTCCCAGTACTCTGTCAGGCTTATAGCCTGCTAGCTCAGGATGAGGCACTTCCTGTAGAAACAATATCACTTCATCCTGGGTGGATAGCCATGCAGGAGAAGCTGGGCGGCTCCTGGTTAAAGAACAAAGTGCACACAAAAATATGCATGTGTGACTAGACGGATATAAAACATATCAAGACATGACAACCCCATACTTCCCCTACAGGCAGCTTTTATACTATAAGTGCCTGATGAAGGGCTTTAACTTTAACCACTTGTGTATTAAATAAAGAATACTCAATAAAATGAAAAAAGAGGCTACACTGACAGGTCTTTACAGAGCCTGGAAAACTTATTCAGTCTTAGTTTCTGGCCTGATGGAAGTTAAACGCTCACACATATAGTTAGACCAAGAGAATATTTACAACATCTTGGTCCTACTGGTCTCATTCTGTTCTGAGGAAACACTCTTTCAACAAGGCATGATGAGAAATACGCACAAGATCAAAGACTCTGGGTGACTACAGGACAAACACGCTTTAACTGTGGAAAATGTCCTGAGTTATGGGAAACACAACTGCACATCAAAATAAGCAATGGCTCCAAGAATCCTGCGGACTTAAGAAATATTCATAAAACATTTGCCAAGAGGGATGTTTTCTGTCCTATAGTAGGGTGTGTCTATACGAGCAGTATATTGAGTTCTGTTAGAGCAGCAGCAGTATTTCCTCCAAATTCAAATGGTCAGTAGATTGTTTAAACAACTGATTTATGTTTTGCTTATGTTTACTTGTAGGCAACCTCTTATGAGTGTGTTTTTCCTGTGTTTTCCAGCACATGTGGTACTGAAGACAAACAGTTGCTTATTCAAGGCTATGGTGAGGTCTAATGCAAACACCGTCACCTGATTCACATCATGTGTCCTTCATTTTATGTTTTGAACATCATTCTGATAAAATCATGTCTTTTTCACTTTGTTCAGTCCTTTTCTGTACGACAATGCTGTTGGTTGCTTTTCTAAGGAACTTCTTATGTCCTCTATGCAGCTGTAATAATAAGACAAACATCCCTGCAGAGGACAGGATGTTTCTTTGATTTTCATTATCATAAATGGAGATTTCTTGAGTGCCAGACTATTTCTTATGTCTTTGGATGCTGTGAACTTTGGCTGTTGTTTGTTTTATATTGATAATGACTAAGTAGTGTGTTTATTCTGCTGCTGCACTGTTTGTAAGGGGTTGATGAGAACTTCAGTGAATATAATCCCTAAAATGTAATATATTGAATTAAATGGATACTCAAGCAAATTAGTATTGCTTTAGCATAAAGTTGGAGCACTCACAATAGACAGATTTTTTTTTTTTTTTTTTTTTTTTAAATGGTCGACATCAAAGCAGCAGAGGCAGATATCCTGACTTTTAGCTCCCACTATGCTTCAAAAACTCTGAATCCTATGTTTCCCATGATGCAACTTGATAGCACCTTTAATTAGACCTTTCTTGCCGGGTAAATGCGCACATCTTTCCAATGTCACACCTCCAGTTTGTAACTTGTGGAACTTTTTGTTTGTAGCGCCCAGGGCCAAGCGGAAATGACCACCATGACTTCACTATGACATCTTCTGGGATAGTTTTCCTCTCTCCAGAGTCTCAGAGGACACTGTACATCTGTTTTCACAGACTGTAATACTCCACATAATAAGTGAACTGAGCTGGATGTTTAAAATCAGCAGAATGTCCCTTTAAGTTGTAACTGATCATATTTGCTTCAACACTGACTACTGTTTGCTTCAAATGTTGGTTATTTGGTTATTTGAATGCTGCAGTGGATTAGAAGAGCACTTAAGAGAATGTAATGGGTTTAATTTAGTATGATATAATTTATCTCCTGATTACACACACTCTTGTTAGTTGGTTCTTAAAAAACTTCTCACAGCATGATGAAGCGATGCAGTGCCTCACTACCCAGCATGCCTCTGTAGTGCTGGGCCGACACCTTGGGGCGGAGCAGCAGGATGCTGGGGAAGGCTGTGATTGGCTGAAACAGGGCCGGGAGGGAACTGCCTGGCTGAGCGGCACAGAGGTCGGTCCACTCTCCGCAGTCGATCGCACTCATCTGGACATCGTCGACCTCAGAGTCTGAAGAATTCAGATCACTTAAAAACCTATGTCTCTTGTTTATCTATTTAATAATCAAAAACATCAAAATGGCACATACTCTGCCAACCATAATGTCCCACTGTCTTACATATGAGCAAATATTTACAGAAAAATACAACTGCAATGATGTAAGACCTAAAATCTGATCTAAAAGATCAGAGGTGGGAAAATTCCTGGTTTTCTTGATCAGACCATAGGGCAGAGGTTTTCAAACTGTGAAGCTTGCATGGAAAAACAAATATACTGCATGAGGTAGAAGGAATAGGTGCATGCTGGTGTTGTAAAAACAGTGAGAAGTTAGTCATTGTAGTATGGCCCACTGATTTGGCCCACTTAGCAACATGGTCAAATGCTGGAGCTCCAGCAGTGGCTTTAACACACAGATCAATGTCTGTGTCAAAAAAAAAACTGTCAATTTCATACTCCTTCTTTGAGTCATTACTCGGTCAAATCTGTAATTTTAGATTCATTGTGACTTACACTTCCTATGGAAATCATTATCTCACCGCGAATAAAAGTCCATAAATGAATTTAGAGATCACAGAAAAAAAGACGCTGCCTATAACTTCAGAACGTGCCTGAGAATCATCAGGTCTTAAAGTTTTCTTTAATATCAAAGTAATCCAGTCATAGTTGTCTGTACGTCAATGTGCACACTGCAAAACAGGAAGTGCTAATAGCTCATTCAGCTTGATTTTTCTCTTGCCAAAATGTAAACAAAAATAGGCTACAAAAATAGGGCTGGTGCACAGCGTCAGACCCTGAAAACCCCTGCCATGAGGAGTCTTTTCCTCACGTCTGTTGCTGTTGTCTCCTGTTTACCTGCAAGCCTCTCTGCAACTTCAATGAAGGAGCTGAGAAAAGCCATTGAAACAGCATCCCCTGGTGGTGAAAACAGAAACTACAATTAATTCCATCCACATTTATTAGTTTTAAGTTCAAAATCAATTCCCTGCCCTCCTCGACGGGCCAGGGGTTTTAACGGAAACTGTGAATAACTGAAAAATTAAGAAACAGCACAGCGCCAGGAAGGCTGTGTCTTACATCTGAGGTAGAAGAGTGCCACTGTCAGGCTGCTTTGTGCTACTGTAGTGTGGAAGTTGTCAGAGGTCAGTTGGGTAATTGAGTCCATGTCCAGCAAGTTGCCACGGTTTTCGTAGACAGACGCTGCAATCTCGTCGTCCAGCTTACCTGGAGGAAGACACAAAACACATTAATACATCCTCCTCCATCTGTTTCACTCTTATTCTCCCCATTTTACCATCAGACACTTTACCAAAATCTGAATCCTCCTCGTCCTCCAACCCCTCGTCCTCGTCCTCCTCTTCATCCTCCTCCTCCTCTCCCTCTTTCTCTTGATTTGTAAAGATCTCCAACACCTCATCAAGGTTGTGTAAGGTCATATACTTCACCTCTAAACTCTTGAGGTGCGCACACACACACACACACACACACAAAAGTAAACCACACAGGGGTAAAAATGACAAGTCATTTTGAGTATATAGCTTGTGACCATCATACCTTCTCAGGCAGCCTGTAAGCGGCATTATATTCATCGGGAGTTTTCACTGCAGGACTCTGCCTGAAAACACACGCACGCACGCACGCACACACACACACACACACAGTGAGTAAGATCCCCAAATTGCACAGAAAAACCATCAATGCCAATGTATTCAGATCCATGCTCATACATGTACCTGTACCTTTTACACACCTCTGTACGAGCAGCAGCAGGGCAATGCCCCGGAGCCTCCAAGCCAGAGTGGTGGCTGTGTCCAGGTCCAGGTGCTCGGTGGCGGGACGAGAGAAGAGGAAGACCTGAGGGGTCTGCTGGTAGGGGAACTGGGGGGGCGGGACCATGGAGGGGTCATCGTATACTTCAGACTGGCAATAGCGAGACACATGTAATTATGTAAGAATTAACGGTTTATATTTAATTTTGCCTTTGCTTATGAAGCAATGACCAATAATGAATAATATTTAATTACTAACAGCAAAAAAAAAAACAAAACAAGGGACAGGTTTTTGTGGTTTGTGCTCATACAATTAAACTTGAAGATTCTGATGTGCCTTTTTGACTTTTTTCTGACATTTTATAAACCAATTAATCAAGTAAATAATCAGCATATGAATCAATTATGAATATACTAGCCCAAATCTTAAGTGCTTCTCTAGGGCTGCATTTAACAATTATTTCATGACAAATTCCCATCACCTTATCCTAAAGCCCAACATAATGTCATTAAGCTGCTTACTGATGTTCAGCTTACTGCCACAGAAGAAAAAGAAAAGCAGCTAATTAGAAGCTGAAACTAGAGAAAGCTCTGCATTCTTTCTTAAAAAGTGACTTCATCGTTGCGCCCCGTTGGCCTAGGGGTTAAAGCCCTGCTCGTGAAGCGTAACGTCCCCGGTTCGGATCTGGCCGGGGGGCATATGTTGCATGTCAAACCCCATCTCTCATTCCCCTCACTTCCTGTCATCCCAATACTGTAACCTCTTTGATAAAAAGGCATAAAGTGCCCCCAAAAATAGACTTCATCAATTAATCAATGCCTCTTTTTTCTGTTGATCAACTAATCCAGTGGATCCCAAACTTGGGGTCAGGACCCCTACATGGGGCTCCAGACCAATCTAAGGGTTCACAAACATGTTTCTGCTACACCAAGTTGTGTTTATTTTTTTTTTCAGAATTTCATCTAAACTTAACTTTGTAAAGATCATTGTAGTAAAATGAGGCAGGACAAAAAAGAAAAAAGAAAATCATTATTTTGAAGCTTCGTTTTGAGGGGTCAGTGCCTGATTCTATAGTTCCATCATTTACCACCAGTGGAGCCTCCATGAGCTGCAGGAAGGAGTGCAGGCTGAGGATGGACAGGGGTTTCCTCATGCGGGTCAAAGGGCAGCGCTCAGAGGTCATCGGGGTCATGAACCCACTGTGAACTGTACAGTGGAGGAACCACACTTGCGACAAGTGGGACGATTCATTCACACTGAAGAGGATTGAGAGGGAGAATATTTTTCTTACATTTTTATTATTCATCAAAATGAATAAAGCAGATGACAGTCGTCATATTTTTTAGTTTTATGACCAAAAATATAGCGTGGCAAGAGAACCTTTTCCTAGAATTTTCACGTGGAGTCAGTGGTGCAGTGTTTGACTTGGTGTGTGTATGACAAAACTTGTCAGTTATCAACAGAAAACATCAGTCACTTCATCTCTATACCTCTATCAGGATTATTTTCAGGGAATTGTGTTTCATAAATGATGCTTAAGTAAATCTGGCCTAAGTTGCCATGTTTCCTCCTAACTGACCTGGTCCTGCTCAAGCTCAGCTCAGGCTGAACCAGTGTCATAAACAACTGGCAGACTAAAGCAATGATTTCTCTTCATTCCTCCCTGATGGTTCCCTTTTACATTTACACTGTGAACATGAGTCCATTTCCAGTACATGCTTATCCCATATCTATCACATTTTCAGGTCATATCTTTTTCAGTCTAAATTATCTGCACAGTATTCCAGTCAACATATTTTCTTATAAATGCACTATGGTTAAAATAAAGTTGATAAACAACTTTGACCCATTGCTGCAGCATCTTAGTAAGCAGCTTTTCCCCTGAGAGATTAGAATCTCTCTTTAAATGTGATTAGAATTTAAGAATAAATAGAATTTATAGAATAAATAACGTGTCTGGGATCTTATTTAATACTTCACAATTGTTTAATGTCATGTTGCACCTTAAACATTGAGACCATTAACTTCTTCATGACAAGATTACAGCAGAGCGCTGCAACAGACTGAGCGAAGTTTATCTCCATTTTTAATAAGGTTGAGATACAACATGCTGCACAAGTTCACATTAGCTTTTTTTATAAAAAGTTTTGTTTGGTTTTCCTTTACTATTTGACTCTCCAAATCATATGTTAAGCGCTGCTCGTTGTGAAAAGAAGAAAAGAAAAGAACCTACCCTAAATGTTTCAGGACTGGTCCTCCTGTTATGAGGATGAACTGGTATTTGGATCCATACACATATGCTGTCTCCATCATCGATCTGTGCTCTGAAGTGATACAATCAGCAGAAACAATTCAATTAATTTGATGAGTCATTCAAGTCAATCAGATAATCGTGTCTCCACATGAGCTGCTGCCTTACACAGAACAATCCATGAGTCAATTAATCAGTTGTTAAGTACATCAGCGTGATAATCTCCATTACTGACATTTTGTCAAACTATGACTTTGACAAAGTCACCCACACGCAACCACTTTTACCCTCCATTTCCCCAACATTTATTACTGCCTTACTTTAGATCCATCTTCTCCTCCTTGTTCATACCTTGTGTTCCCAAACTGCGGACATGACCCAGCACAATATCCTTTTGCCCCCTGGCTGCCTTCTCCATGGCCAGGAGGTCAGCATCCGTGTGGACGTACTTGACCTCTTCACGCAGGATGGCACTGGAAGAGTAAGAATGACAAAAGCTCTGTTTTAAACTAACTGTCAAGTACATCTTAAATGTTGAGGCTGGGGTTATCATTCACATGTTGGAGTCTGCATGAGATGACATAAATCTCCAAAAGATATCATAAGGTAAAGAGGATGAGTGAATCCAGTAAAATATATAAATCAAATCAATCAATAAATTGCTGAATAATTTAATTAGCTACTGTACACACAAGCTGCAAAAGAAAATGTTATCTACATATAGTGTTAAAACATATCAACTGTGCATACGTAAAGGTTGCAGTTATCAGTGTGTTTGAAATCTTCTTTGTAAACTGATTATCTGTCCTGAGTGTTTTAGATACAAGCAACAACTGTAATCTCACAGGGCTGTGTTGCATTATAACTGAGGGAGTGTTGCTAACTTACAACAGGACTTCAGAGACTATGGAGTTGACATCAAACACGGTGTCCAAATCCAAACCCAAGAACTCCTTACCACCCCTGACGGAAAGACATCGGCAGAGTTAGATTTAAAAAGGCCAATACAATGCATCAATACCCTCAGTTGCTAGTTTATTTTTTCTACTCCTAGCTAAAGATAATGCAGTCTAATACAAGAATTCTTCTATAAAACCCTACCTTCGTGAAGGTTATAATCTTCATCTTGTGTTGAAACTGTGTTAAAGAGGTGTTGATTCAACTTTATACTAGTGTTTGTTACTGTGGAATTGTATGACATTATACTGACCGGTGTTTCTATTATTTAGTCCACCCCATTTATATCATTGAGGGTAGGCTAAATAATGTCTTTTATGTCAACTGTGAAAAATACAAACAGCAGCTCCCATTAATACTGTACTTTTACTTCTGATTCTACAGTGACTCATAATTATTAGTAGTAGAAGTCCGTCGAAATTTAGTTTGATTTGACTCTGGAGGCCGTTTCTGTTCATTAATGTGGTAACCAAAGGGTAAGAGATTCGAAGTTGTCAGTATAAACTAGAGGGTTTCAAATTATGGCGTGGGAGCGTTAAAGGACAGGACAGGTGCACGCCAGTGTTCTCAAAACAACGAAGAGTTAGTCATCGTAGTTTAGCTCGCCGATTTTGTCCGTTTACCCACACAGTCAGCTGTTACAGCAGCAGTGGAACTTAAGCTACTTCTTCTCGGATGTCATAACTCAGTCAAATCTGAACAAACAGGCATGACATACATACTTTTAGATTCAGTGTGACTTACACTTTCTGAGGAAATTATTACCTCTCATCATTAACATAAATACACTTAGAAATCATAGGGGGAAAAAAGCTCCTTATAACTCTAGAAATTTCCTGAGAAATCTTTAGTTATTCTTCAGTATCAAAATGGTGAAAGTTGTCTCTACATCCTTGGGTACATTGTAAACAGGAATTGCTTATAGCTAATTCAGCATACTTTTAATGTTCCCAATTTTCCAAAATTTAAACAAAGAGGCTGAATAGTTTAGAAAAATAGAGGCCCAAGTTGTAGCCCAAAGCCTAACTCACTACATCCTTAGGGGGAGGGGCGTATAAACTGTCCTGTTATATCCTCCCTGGCCATATTTGAATACTGTGACTAACCACCGCAGAGTACTTCTACACAACCTACCTGAACAGAAAAGCTGTGTGCAATAGCCTTTCGTCTGTGCAGTATGTGTGAACCAGCTCTTTATTGCAATTGACCTAAACAGAAAGAACAAAAAGCTACTGATCTGCCACACATTCACTTGCTGACTTATGTCCAAATCTTGACGTAATAAATGCTTGAAAATTTGAGCTTTAATGTCAACTTTCTTTGACAGATGGAGCCCATATGTATAACTACAGTTACCTTGCCAACCAGTACTCCATAATCCTTCAGAACTTCAGCAGACTTCTCCAGCTCCACCAAGAAGAGAGAGATGGTTGGAGAGACTGGAGACAGAGAGGGGAAGAGACAAATACGGTTATGCTTGGTAAGTTAGATGAGATGCTTTAAATGCCAGATACAGTATAAGATAGGGTGAGCGGCTCTTATCGTTCGTATGATCATTATCAAATTGAATAAAGACTAGAATTTGACGTGGCATTTAAATATAAACGAGTAAAGAAATATTTTTATTCAAGTTACACCTGAAGGTTCCTGGCCAACCTGAGATTACATGACACTACTTACATTGCATACAATGGCAAGGAAAAACAGAAGGAAAGCGAGCAAACATATATAAACGTATAAATTTACAACAAATTTAAACATACAAATGCTCTCGTGTGTGGATAAAAAAACAAACCAAGATAGACAACAATGCTATAATTCTAAGTATCCTCACATCGTCAGTAACAATCTGCTAGAACAGTTCAGACAGATAAACTCCCAAAAGACACAGATTGTCAACAAGTCATCCAAAAACACTGGCACCCGACTTCCATCAATAAAATCTTCTCCACAATGCAGTTATGAGATGTCATGTCAACATTGCGGCATATTTTGCCATTGACATATTTACGGTGACTAACCTTTCGTGTCTGAGACTCAGCTAAATGCATATATAACATTCTGTGCTGAAAGGAATATTTGAAGTGTGTGATGGCTCTGACAAATATATTGCTACAGTGCTAAAGAACACGCTTTAAATACAAATGTGGACAGGACTGAGTTGTTTACTTGTACTCCAGAGTGAGCATCCCACCTTTATGCTCAAAATAGACAAACATCATCTTCCCAGAATGCAATTTCTCATAGAAGTCTGCAGCAGTGTATTCAAGCAGGTCTGATGTGTTGGCCTTCTCTGTGCATCCTCCTGACCTCGTCCACAACAGGAAAGCAGCAATACACATCCACATCATGCAGGACAGACTGTGTTGTCCTCTCTGTGGAGGGGGGGAGAAAAATCATTGCTTTGAAACTAGGAGAACTATGAAGAGAAGAAAGAACTATGTTAGAGAAGAAGAGAAGAAAGAACTATGTTATCTGTGCATAAATGTCTAGTAGACAAACATGATGAAAATGACACTTTCCTGATGACACAGAAACAAGAACTGTGCTCCGATATTGCTGGAATCTCTATATTTTATCATTACTATACCTGAATGTTTGTTTGCAAGCTGTCTATTCACACAGTAACATTTCAATACCTGTAGCAGTTATGTCCCATTATTTAATTACAGAGAACTTTTTACAATCTCAGCCTCAGTTTCCAAAGGTAACGCCCTTTGGGTTACTTGTGAATTTCAATGTATGGGTCCCAAACAAACCAAGGAAGGGTAATATGAACACCCACTATTCTTTCATTATACCTGCACCGTATTATATATAATTGGTTCGTTTCTGTTGGTCCCTTAAATAGAACTAAACAGGAAAATAGAGTGGGATTAAAGGAGCAGGCAGTGACAACAAAGATGCTAGCTGACTGTTACCTGAGAAAGTCGAGGTAGGGTTAAGGTTCAACTTTTGTCTTTCCAAGTGGCAAAAACGTAAGAAACCACAGTAACAACTGTAGTAAACGGAGATAAAGGCATTATGCCGCTAATTATAAGCAGGAGTTTATCCTAGGAGTCTAAAATCCCGAAGAAAGTCCAAAAATGGCGCTTTCACCTCTAGTTAGGAATGTAGTTGATGCTAATAAATTAGCTAGACTTGTTAGCTGACCATTGATTTATATTCGTCCATGGGTTTTTAGAGCTTCCTAACGTTAACACCTGTAAATTTAGAATATACATGTCGACATATGTCCGTGGGAGATGTAGGCCTGAGACAAAGCTAGTTTGCAATGTTATTTTTCGCCAAACTGCACACTGCAAGCTGAGAATATGTCTTTAAAGAATGATGCCCCATCTTTCGCGAAACAGTATCAAGCTAATAGAAATAAAACAGCATTTCCTGTTATTGTTTTAAAATAAAATCTTTAAACGAAAAATTGGTTGCAAAGTTTCTGAGTAGTCCATACTTCTTAGTACAATGAACACGACAATAATTATTTAAAAATATGTAGTTGATAAGAATGAGGCTGTTTCATAGTTATAATTTATTTCGATTATCCCAGGTTGCCTCTCCGTGCTTACCAAAATTTTACGCTTTTATTTTGAAGGCAACACCCCCTTTCCGCAAAGGTTGGTTATCTCTCACACACCTGACGTAACTTTTTTGCATGTTGTTTTGGTGCCTCTCTTTCTGGGAGAAAACGCCCGCGTGCTTCTATGAGCCAATCAGATCAGGGAGCAGCTTCGACTTGAACGAATGACCGATCACAAGCCCGCAGAGGACGGACACTTCCACAGCTGACATCATCATCAACCAATGGAGTGAGAGAGCTGTGGAGGTTGGGCGGCACGATTAACCAATGGAGCGGCGCACTGGGAAAGTGGGCGTGGGCAGTACGTTCGCTCGGGAGATTGAGCTCGGAAACTGGCTAGAAGCTCCGGGCTCCGGAGTCAGCTGTTTCATATGAAAGTGAATGTGTTGTTGAGCCAAGATGGCGGCATACGGAGAGCTAGTTTCTATTTTAATTTAGAGCAAGGGGCGGGTCTAAAACTGCATCACAGCTGATCTGGAGGTTTTTTCCCCCCTCAAGTTGTTTTTTACAGAGAACAGCTTTGCAGATAATCACGGGGGGACCTCTCTCTTGTTTCCTCTCTCTCTTTATAATTGTTTTTAACCCAGCGTTTCTTAAAACTACACACCAATTTTTCTTCAACCCAATATCGGATTTAAACCCCAGCGCAGTTTCATTATGCCACTTGTTTTCAGAATAAACTGCTTTCATCGCAATTGTTCACTCGAATACCCACGTCTTTTTGTCATCCCCGGTGAATTTATTCCAGGTCTGACCCAGTTTTAGTGTTTTAGCCTTCAGAGCATCCCATGTGGTAGTGCGAGCCGTCGGTGGAGATGTTTTCGGCAGGAGAGGAGGTTAATTCCCATTTGTTTACCTCAGTGAAGGAGTCCCATGGAGCTGCAATCTCCCCAACACTGGAGCTCAGTCTAACTACCATCTACACTGGCCTCTACTCTTTCCTGTTTGTTTTCGTTTACCTGCAGCTCTGGCTTATTTTGCACTACGGACACAAGCGCTTCAGCTACCAGAGTGTGTTTTTGTTTCTGTGTTTGCTGTGGGCAGCGCTGAGGACGACCCTCTTCTCTTTCTACTTTAAAAATGTGGTGCAGGCCAACCAGCTGCAGCCTCTGGCCTACTGGCTGCTCTACTGCTGCCCCGTCTGCCTGCAGTTCTTCACTCTCTGCCTGCTCAACCTCTACTTTACACAGGTAGGACTTTACTGTGCTTGTGTGTGTGTGAGTGTGTGTGTGTGTGTGTGTGTGTGAGAGAGAGAGAGAGAGATGTCTGAGAGGGTGTGCAGTGTTTCTATGTGTGACCTGATTTCATAAAATAGCTGACACTGCAATTTTGTACTCATTGTATTCATTTTATTTTATATTTAACACAATATAATTTCAATACAAGAAAATGGTGCTGTTATTCCAGTCTATTCTACTGTATCTATTGAGTCCTCGGTTTGTAGTACCAACATCACCCAACACCCTGTGGGGAAAACCTTTCCAAGGATACTTAATTAATTCAAGGTAAAGATACACAGTGTTAGCATTTTTTTAAAAATGAATTATTATCAAATTGATTTGAATACATTGAATTTGCGGTAAACAAACATAAGTTGTTGTTTTGAAGATAGAGGACCTATTTTTTTAGTATTAAAGACTTTGTCTCCCAAGAAGCTGTGACCAGTGCTTCTGTGACTTAGACTCGTTGAATACATTGGATAAAAACTGAGCTGAAATGATGAGTCAGTTAATTGATGAGTAGATCAGCAACAAATTAATCTGCAACTTTTTTAACAATTTAAATACAACCGTTGAAATCATTTTTTTAGGCAAACTTTCCAAACAATCACCGCCTCCAGGTTCTCAAATGTGATTTTTATTTTCCCTTGTTTTTCATGGTCTTCCGTTACGGCAAACTGAATTTTTTTTTTTGACTGTGGTTGAACAAAACACACAATTTGAGGACACCATCTTGGGCTTTGGGAAATTGTGATGGACATTTTAGTGACAATTAATTGATTAATTGAGAACATATAAGCAGAGCAGATTAATGTACAATGAAAATAATAATAAATTGCAGACATAGATTAAATATAAAAAATTGTGTAGTTTTTAAGTCACTGCACCTGCCCAAAAAATAGTCCCGTCACTGTGTTCACCAATGTCCTACCTATTATAGTAGAGTGGGCTTACAGACTTGACGCAGCCAGTACTGACTACCGACTGACTTTTTAGGGTGGACGCTTTTCATTTGAACGCCCTGCAGATTGACTCTGTTCATGTCCTGGAGTGAGAGATATGTGAAGTTCTCCTGGTAGAGGGCTGTGTTGCCTTCAGTCCCAGCCTCCACTGAAGTTTCCTGTGCAATAAGTGGACAAGACTGAAGCAAATGGCCCTGTCAGCGGCATGTTATCCCAAACCCGTGCGTGTGAAAGAAAGAGAGGGACACAGTTGGTCAGTCACAGTTGTTTAACACCTGCCCACTCCTAATGTCAAAGACCTGTTTGTTTCTCTGGCAGGAAACACCTACAGACTTAGGGACTTTTAGTTGGTAACACCACCACAGTTCAGTCACTGCTTCAAAGCAAAACACAGTATTTATCTCAATCTCATATTCGGGTGTGAGTAGAAAGGAAGCTCGTCCAACCGGCTGAGTGGATATTAGGTAATGAAACCAACTGTGTCATATGACTGCTGAATAAACATTCTAGCAAATCAACTGACCTGTGACCAGTTAAAGTATACAAACTACTCTTGTTTTGAATAAATGTCTTCCTTTTGTGCTCTTTGTGTTACTTTGCATGTAATCAGCAAATTTGACATTCTAAACATGTATGTGGCAACAGTGGCCTTCTCCTTTTTCACCATTACTTCCATTTCCGTATCTGCTAAACATGTCATTATAGGTTGAAAATATGTAACAATATCTATGGTGGGAGTGCCATGTGACTGGCAAGCTCTGTGAACAAAGTTTTCCTGCTTGTGGTTTCATGCCAGGCCTGGTCAGACCTGAGTTATATCATACTTTCTTCCTCAGTAGAAGCTGTGCAAACTGAAAGCTCTCCGACCATTGTGCTCCAGTGCTGTTCCTCTTGATTATGACCCCTATCAAAAAAGACACCCCCTTCTGAAAGTTTAACATTAAAGAGGCTATAATCAATAGTTTTATGGTAACAATGGATCACATGACTGCTTGTATACGAGGGGTTGTTTAAAGTGACAAACCCACAGAGAATCATCACCTAACTTTTCAGCTCCCCTTAGCCCCCTTTAGCTATTTGTTTTGGTTTATGAGCTCACAAGTTTACTGTTTTGCTTCACTCCCACAGCTCTCATGCACATGATTGATAGACATGAATTACAGTTATTTTTCGTGTGTTTATGTGACAACCATAGGATGAGAAATATATAAATTGCTTATGATTTGCACTCCTGTAACTGGACCTGGGCCATACCATACATTATATCTTAAATCAGTGATCCCTAAACTGAGGATTCAGATCCATAACAGGGTTCACAGTACAGTATTGCAACAAATAATTCTTTTCATTATTCAATCATCTGCAGATTGTTTTCTCAATTGATTATCAGTTCTGTTTAATAAATGTCAGAAAACAGAGAAAATCTAATAATAATTGTTGCAGCTCTAGTCCACAAGATAAATGTCAAGCGTTTTGAGATGGTAAATGTGACTGAATAGAATCAAATACGTATATCTTCTACAGAGAGATTCCTGAATTGTTTTACTCCTTTAGGACTCAAAAAATGTCTCAAATAAAACGATTTGAGCAGGTAAAATTACTCTGGTTGACCTGGTACCTCCTCATAGACATATTAAACCTGTGATGAGGGGCCAGACCTAAACACTGCTTTGTCTAAAGGGGACATTAACTAAAATGTTTGGGAACCACTGTCCCAAACTATAATTGATTTATGAGACAGAATGAGACTGCACGCTATTTGAATTAATTAAGGGGGAACTTGACAGTACCGTCACTGTCTGATCAAAGTGTGTAAAGGGTCTCAAGAAGCTAAACAAGAGTTGCAGAGCTGTGCTCTTACTTTCATCACTAGCCTGGCTGCACACAGTAACATAAACTCTGTTACTGTACAAGGTTATAGCCCAGTATGATTAATAATTTGTTTAAACAATGTCACAGCACACTTCCTGCATTAGTGCTTTACTGCTGAACAGCACTGTTTAATGTCGATCTCGCTGAAAGTAATAAAGGCCATGAGCTGAAAGCTGATCTAAAATCATGCCACTGTGACACGGTCTCCCGTCTGACACACATGCATGTGTGGAAATACTTGTTCTCCGACGAGTCAGGCATGAGTCCTGACCTGTGATTTACTTCCCCTTATTGCATTTTAGCCCCTGCTACAGACTGAGATGATGGTAACGATCAGTTAAAAACACCGTCTCAAATCTAACAAATCGCATTCTCCACTGAAAGAAAATGTTGATCCAGCTACATTTTCCGTACATAAAGTATGTATTCCAGTCGTGCTCTGTTGACCGGTAGCTTCATTTCTAGGTTGCCACTTACCTCCCTCTGGCCTACATGCTCACACAAAAGGCTGAGTGTTTATGTGCATGAGTGTAGGTGTGTACCTGTGTGTACTTAAACTGAATGTTGACAATGTTGAGCAATTTTCCATGCTTTTGTGGCCAGTGCATCTATGATATGATATAAAAAATGACTCATTATCACTATTAATCAGACCCCGTGAAGTTCCCGACAGACTTTGATCAGACTGAGCAAAAGATTAGAAAAAGCAGCTGGAAGCTGGCAGTTGTTATGCAGTTCTTGTTGGTTAGTATTGACTCTTTATTAGATCATTTTCAGGCCGGATAATATAGTGAAATTAACAATCTTTAGGTTTTGTAGTGTTGGATGAAAATGTCACCTTGGGCAACGGGACATTACAACAGGCATTTTTAACTATTTTCCCAATTTTATAGACTAAAACATGAATTGGAAAAAAAGCAATTGACAGAATTATCAATGAACGAAAATGAAACAATGAAAATAATCGACAGTTTGCAGTCCCACTTCAGTTTATTCCAATCCAAAAAAGACATCTAAAGCACATTGCTTCCTGTACATCAGACATTTTTCCTTAGAACTGCAAATGAACAGGATATAGTGTTACATGAGTTGAGGATAGAAAGAAGCAAAACCGACACTTGTGTATAAAAAATCGTGAATGTCGCAGATGTTTCCACGAGGAGACGCATCAATCAGTTGACAGTGACACACTGCATTAAAGTCCAACTTATTGCATGTCTTTTCTTCTTGCTGCAGCATAGATCCGCTCTTTCAATTATACTTTGCTCTCCTTTATGAGAAAATAGTGTGCAAAAGGGAGAACTTTGTATTGGTCTTATGAAGGCACCCTCTGTCTGTACATACAGCAGTTGGCAAGCCAATGGTTCTTTGTCAGGCCATATACCCAAACATTTCAGTTTAAACTGCATTTGCATAAAGAAGTAACTGTTACTGCCATGTCACTGGCATAACGTAACTGACTGCACATTAGCGTCTGGCTCATATCTCCTCCTTATCTACGATTAGACTTGGACAATACACTGTATGATATTACATAACAGTAGATGATAGAGATTTGTCAAAATGTGGCTATACCACTCCTGCCAATGTAGCTGTTCCCTTGATTGGCTCCGATTGTACCAGAGGAGAGTTTTACTGTCCCAGAGGGCTGATTTGGCGCACAGTCAACAATGAATCGTAAAATACAAAAACACACAGCAATAATTAAGAAACAACTATAAACACCAACTTAATGCCAACATCAGTGTTGTGATTGTCACTTATTACCAGCAGCTCTATCACACCCAGCTGGTGACAGACCAGATTACATTTTATTTTAAGAGCCAACAGCAAAGAGAATAAAAGACCTCATATACTGTATACTTGTTAGTGCCTCCGCTAGGGAGGTGTAACCTCAATCCCGATGGCAGCAAATTTAAACTCATTGTGAGGAGGGTGCCGGGAGTCCACTAAGATGACCCGTGCTTTTTGTGCGGCTCTAACTCGATGCAAGGCCATCTTAGGCTAGGTTGCAAAGTAGCGAGCAGGACTGCTTCAGGACTTTATGGGATTTACAGGCTTTTTTTTTTTGCAGTAATTGAATGAAGTACCTTCGGTTGTCAGGTATCAAAATCACCGGATTAGCCAAAAACACACGTTTCTATGTATATATTATGTAATATAATATAATATTTAATGTGCAATTCTGGGAAAAGACATTAATGCATTTTCCTGCTACTGTTTCAGTGTATCGTGCATAATTCCTTGTGAACACTGCTGTAACTTTTCATATTGAACCATAACTCAGCCAATAAATTAATATCCACCTTCGTTACTTTTCATATGATTATAAAATCATCTTAACCTCATGGCAATCCACATTAATGCACACAGCAATCACATGGATGTTTGATCAGGAAATCCTTCAGAGTGTGGAGTGCTTGCATTATTTAAAATTACACACACTGTGATAGAAGATTTTATCCATATATCTTTGTCTTGGACCTTGGTTCCATAAATGAGCTACCAAGCCCACATCCGCCGGACAATAGGTGGCTAATTAGCTGAAACGCTGAACATTTTAAAGACGTACCTGCAAATATCGAGATCAGTCAAATTAAATGTTAAGTGATGAGGTCCTTTTCCTGCAAAACCACTGTTTGTTAATTGCTGACTGTCACTGTCTTGTAAGACGCAGTTAACTTAAATTTGTTTACATTGTCTCCATCCCCGTCGATGGATCAGTTGTCAGTAAAACACACTGGCCCGTCGTTCCAGAGATGGAGACTAAAGGAACGTTTGTGATGTATCACCAAAGACCTTTTTTTTTTTCTTTCCTTCAATACTAAAAATCATATTCACAATAAATATGAAAATCACCTCGGGGGGCTGTGACTGCAAAAAAGGATGAATATGAATCATTTTTAATAGGGTTAATAGTTGACATGCATAATTCTGTGTCTACATGCAGACTGTTATGTAATGTGGATCCTTGTTTTCCCTCGCTTCGTTTTTCTGGTGTGCATGTGTCTGTGTTTGTACTTCAGTGACACACAGGAATCTCTTCAGGCTATGTTAAGCTCATGCTTTGCTCCTAAAAGAATCCCACCGCCTCTTTGCTGTCTTTCCTTCTACCTTATCGTCACATGCCTCATATTTGGTCTTTTATGTGACTTCATTAAATACCCTTCGTATAAATTGATATGGTTTGTTAAAATTTCATAAAAATTATATACATATATATATGTACGTCACCGTATGTCTGTAATAATATTTTTTTCTTTTCTTTGTTTAGGTGATGTTTAAGGCTAAAGCCAAGTATTCCCCAGAGCTCACCAAATACAAGTAAGTCTGCTCTATTACTGTATTGACCTTGTTGTTTATGTAAAACGCAGTTTCTCCTTCTTTTCGTCGTTTTCATCACTTGACTAAAGGAAACTTTCACTATCTACATTAAATATCATGCAATAATCTTTATGTCCTTGACTGTTAAATACAGAAATTCAGAATGTGATTTTTAACAAGCTCTCTTCATTTTTCTTCCCCTGCACAACCTTAATTCTTTCCTTATATACACACACACACACACACACACACACACACACACACACACACACACAGCCACACACACACACACACACACACACAGTCGGTTTGCAGCTTCAACAGAATGATATGAATTTTAATTAGCTGTTGGAAAGTATACAAATAAATTCTTTTTTGGGCCGTCCTCTAACCGAATGTCTGTATTTTCCTTTATCTTTATCTCTCCAGGGTTCCTCTACGTTTGTTCTTCCTGCTTCTCAGTGTGTTTTTCCTGGTGGTGAATCTAACTTGTGCATTGTTAGTGCAAGGAGCTCTGGAGCGCTCAGAATCACCAAGGTAGACCAGAAAAAAAAAAAAAGTGTAACTATGAAGACTTTGTGTTATCATTATAACAAGTTAATAACCTTTATGTCTCCAGTGATGGGGGTATCAGACATGCAGTCTTGGCCCGTGTCCTGATCAACGACAGTCTGTTCGTCTTGTGTGCCGTCTCTTTGGCCGTCTGCATCTTCAAGATTGCCAAGATGTCCTCTGCCAACGTTTACCTTGAGTCCAAGGTAAAACCATGTATGCATAACTTTACTAATCTTGGACTGTATTCTACTCACGCAAAATGATTGCACTGCTGCTTTTTGCTGAGACATTTAACACCGATTATACTTTGTTGTAGAAAAACATGTTAAAATCCCACAAAGTAAGGTAATGAAAAATGTAAGGTTTTGGTAGCAGTCCCGAAATTCTGGTACTGAATCTGTCTTAGTGTAGAAAAGTAACGTTAGCATGTGTGAAATTCCTGCTATGTGCCTGCTGCAACAGTTAAAAGCACAGAAAGCCCCCTGTGTGTATTGGTAACGATAGCGTGAATTGTGGTTTAACATCAGAATATACCAGAGACTAGATATGTGCCAAAAAAATTGCAAAATCTAAAATTCTTTGTCATCTATTTTGAAAGATGTAAACAGGAAATGGTGACTCGTGATTCCTACTATCAAGTAGACCTGTAAAGATGCTTAAAATTATGTCGCCTAAAACTCAAATTCTGGACTATAGTCTGTCATTTTGGTCATGGAGAGGCCTCAGTCATTATTGGTGGATCACATCTCTGGCCCATATTGACATTCAATTACAGGCCAATAGCTGTCTGATACATGAGCGTAAGCCTGTAATAAGCACAGCAACTCTTCCTCCAGGGTACATCGGTGTGCCAGGCGACAGCCATAGGAGCCGTGGTGATTCTCCTCTACACATCAAGAGCCTGTTACAACCTGGTGGTGGTGGCTCTGTCACCACAGGACAGACCCAGTCCCTTTAATTATGGCTGGTACAGTGTGTCTGATCAGGTAATGTACCAAGTGTGCCCAGTCAGAGATGAAAAAATGAGCTTTTATTTAGCCAGAAACCGTGTGTGTGTCTGTGTGTGTGTGTGTGTGTGTGTGTGTGTGTGTGTGTGGACAAGCCGTCTTAGGAGATTTGGGAAGGCAATGCTTAGTGGGGTAAAGGGCTTTGTTTGGCTATAAATAACAGTGTGTGTGTGTGTCTGCGTGTGTGTGTGTGTGTGTGTGTGTGTGTGTGTGTGTGTGTGTGTGTGTGTGTGTATGCGCGTGTGTGTCTTTGTGTGTGTTTTCACATGCCATCGTGTTTGTGTGCGTGTGTCTGTGTGTCCTGACCTACATCAGGGCTCAGGCCTTGAGATGGACAGCCCATTTGAAAGGGGGCCGTTGTGTGTGTGTGTGTGTGTGTGTTTTGTGTGTGTGTATGTGTAGACATCTACTATGTGTATATGTGTGGGCATTATCTAACATTACAAATTATTCCTTTAATCTGTCTGTATAACAGCTGTTAGTCCAGCATCTCCACATTATTCTGTCCCCCCTCTGTGCATTTGTGTCCATTAGTGTGTGTTCCAAGCTTTTCACTCATATTTATGTCACATATAATAATTTTCAGTAAGTAAAAAATCTATAATGTAGACGAAGATACACTTTTTACATATTTGCATGAGGATACCCTTGAGCTAAAGCCAGGAGCCTAGCTTAACATAAAGACTGGAAGCAGGGAGAAACAGCTGGCATTGTCCGACATTTGGGGAGATACAGTTACATGATAAGATCGATAGCACTCTTGTCTGTGCGATTATTGCGGGGCTAGCAGCTGGTTAGCTCAGGTTAGCATAAAGATTGGAAGTGGGGGCATGAAAGCAAAACCAAAATATAAAAACAAGTTGAGGTTTTATGGTACGTTGTGTGCTGTAAATACCTATTACTTCTTGGTGACTATGCGAACAGAGAGAAATAGTTATTACACGAAACTTTGCAAAAAGCCCCAAGTTTTCATTTTTACATTTACATACACGAAACAAACAAGTTTTGCGCAGTTTAGAGGCGTTGGTAGACATTTTTGAGCTTTTGCCATGCTAGCCATTGTTGTTCAATTGTTACTGTCCTCAAGTCTCAGGTAATGAATATAAATCAATGGACAGTCTTCACATTTGCACCATATATTGTGTTTGTGTGTGACAGGCTGACGTGCAGGAGATCAGTGGTGAAGCCTATATCGTGTTTGGGATCATTTTGTTCTTCTGGGAGCTGCTACCTACCAGTTTAGTGGTGGTTTTCTTCAGAGTCCAAAGACCCAACCAAAACCTGGTAAAACAGCACGTTTAAAGTACTAGTGGGCTGTGAACTGTCTCAAATGCTGTAAGCCCTGATGACGCTTCAATATCTCTACATCTCTCAGGCTCCGGGAGGGATGATCAACAGCCACAGTTTCAGCTCCAGAGCTTATTTCTTTGACAACCCTCGACGATATGATAGTGACGACGACCTGTCCAGAAGCATCAACAGTAGGGCTGATCGGGCCAGGTGGGTGCGAGCACACACACACACACACACACACACACACACACACACACACACACACACGCACAAATAGAGTCTAACAGTATCTGTTTTTCAATTAAAAATTGGTGTTAACACCAAATCAATTGAACTTAACTTTGTGCTATAAGCTTTTCAATTGAAAAATCAGTACCTTCACAGACTAATTTTCCCTGATCTCTTATCCTCTCCCTCCTTCCTCCGCTTTAACACCTCTCCTCAATCCTTCTCTTCCCTCAGCCTTCTCTCCACCACTCCCCAGCTAGGTGCATCTAGTTGGTATGGCTCCATCCAGTGCAACGGCATTCTGACAGCGGACGTTGCATCCGCCCAGCAACCGACATCTTCCACCGCCCCCGTGCTCTTTGCCTATGGAAACATCCAGAGTCACCACCATCACCACAACTACTACTCCACCCCGCAGAACAACAACTACCACCACCATCATCACAGTAACTACTATTCCACGCCACAAAATTATTACTGCGGGTCCCAAACATATTTCTGCACCCCACAGAATTAAGCATACAAAAGACTAATATCTGATTGTCTGCATAAGCATCATCATTTTGCTTCCCCAACTACATCAAAGCAGGTGCTTTTAAGTGATAATCTGAAAGATTGCTGAGGAACAAGTTGGGCATTAAAATTGGTTTGCCAATTTATTCTGGAGAAATGTGGTGGAACCAGCAACTGGGAAGTTGTTGTGCAATGACAAATGGCTTTTTGAGGATTTCACCGTATTTAAATGGTGTGAATGGACCAGAATTAAAGCAAGCGCAGTCCATGGACCAGAGTTTTAGCACGAATATGGCTAATACACCTAAAACTGCTAAGACCAAACTTTTTCTGTTAAATGGTTTGATCAGATTATCATTTTTGAAAGTGGAATCATCAGGGACCAGATAATCGTCGTTCTCATCATCCTTTTTCTCATTCCTGTTAAATTTCATTAGGACAGGAGCCATGTAGTGGGCTTATCAAGCTGACTTGGCTAATGCTGGAGCTGCAGTGGTCTATCAGTCAAGCAATATATTTGTCAAACTTTGGGTTGTCAAAAATAGGTTGTATTACTATTTTCAATGGGTACGCTCATGATACTAACATTTTAATGAGCAGAAAATAGGATAATTTAGGCTGAGAAAGAACAGTGTAGGGTGCTGTTCCCTAGCTTGAGCCTCGATTCTAAAAAAGACTTTTCTGAAGATGAACCCAAAAATGATATGTATCTACAGAGGGCATTTCATGGTGTTTCTCACTTTTAGGTCTGAATACATTACGACAGGAATTAGCTCTTGCTAATTTGCCTTTGGCTGTTGGTGCATTGAGGGCTAGCGTATAGCCAACGCAAACAATTATCTTAAACTCATAATCTGTTTAACCCACATAAAAGAACACAAAGAGACCCAACAAAACCAAAATACAAAACATTAATGAAACCTCCATTCATCAAAGACTAGGTAATATTACCTAGTTTGTAGCAGATTGTTGTGTTTTCAAACTTTCATTGTTAATCCCAGTTTGAGAACACAAATAGAAAAGCACAAATAGAAAGTTGTACAAACACTATTAGCAAGCTTAAGGCTTTACCCTGCCTATTTGGTCCTCCTTTACTCATGGATTCTTGTATAGTTTGGCATGTAAAATAAGCTTTCTTGCAATTTTCATAACTGACAGTTATAAATATACTGGTCAATTTATTCATCATCCATATAAACTCGTTGCAGCCAAAAAAATATACCTGTGATTTATATGTAGCTGCCTTATGGGTGTTATTGTCACTCTCAATCACACAAGCTTGGTCAAACATGCCACTGCTGTTGGATGAAAATATTTAACAGCAGCCAAATCCAGGCTTCCTTACCCACAATTATACAATGGAAACTATGTGAAAACCTAAGACTGGAGTGCCCAAATTCTGCCATAGTACAACTACATCCACTGTCAAATTATATTATTGATTTTACACGGCAACAGCATTATTAATAAACTATAGATTAAACAATATGTAACTTACATTCAACATTGGGGGGGAAATCAGCCCAAGGACTGTGTGTTAACAGGGTGGAAGGGTCTCTGAAGTAATAATTTTGACCAAAAACTCTTCATCTGATCTGTTTGTGAGCTGTGAGACAACAATTTGCACTTAGAAGAAGTTCACCTTCAGAGCAAAAGGCTTTGGGGCCTGAATGTAGGATTTCATCTTCTTAATTTATGTATTTTTTTCAACAGTTGTCTGTATTCTATATGTTACTATTTATCCTTTGAGAAAGGAAACATCGATGTGCCATCACATTTTGTCATATCTAAGAGTTTCATTTGTTAAGGAGAATATTTTTGCACAAGAAATGTTGGGATGATGGATGTTTTTAATTGTTTGTGTGTGTCCAAGCTAATCAATTTCTGATCCAAGTGTGTCAAGTGACATTTTAAGTCAGTATGTGTGTGATATAGATTTTTGTTTATGAAGTTTGGCAAGCTTTTATACATTATTTTTTATTTAATTTTGAATTTTACTGTCTTACAGATTTTTCAGTTTATTTTTTTCACTCTTCCTCTCTCCTGTCCTTATTCACTATCTCAAACATTTTCTGAATCTCATGACAGACTGCAGTCTGTAAGCAATATTTACTTTAATGGAACATTTTTGTTTATGACCCAGTTCTCAGACCAGAATCAGTGCATCTGTGCTAACTAGGCTTGTCAGGACTGAGGGGGGGGGGGGACGCTTTTGAACACTGTGTTACTTCAGCAGACTTCAACTGTCATGAAACTCAATCTGTAAATGATCATGTAAACTTTGACTTCATACAAGAAAACAAACAAAAAAAAAGCAACATTTTAGCTGGGTTCGACATTAGCTGCAAGAACTCAAAAAGCCTTGCTTTGTTTCTTGGAACAAATTACCGGTAAAGTCATTTAGTTGAAGTAGACCGCTATTCATGCTTTAAAGTAAAGCACCTCTCGTGTCACAAATTTCACAGGACACTTTTAAATAAAATGAAGAAAGTGCTTCTCACCATTGGTTACAGCTGTTCAAACTATTTCTGAAAAAATTAACATCTGCAGTGCATGCTTCTGCATCAGAGTGCAAGAACTCAGTGTCATACTTTCTTTCCACGGTGATAGGATTTGTGTGAAAATGTTATTTGCTCTATCTGCTATATAAAAGGCAGTGATAATTGTTTTATGGATTGTTTTATGTTTCGGATTGTTTTATCTGTGGCCATACTGAATGTAACCTATTGTGTGACAGATCACTAACGATGTATGCAGGAAAAGCACTACCATGTTAAAATAAAGGCCTACTGCACTGTTTTTAAGACAAAAGCAAAACCGGAATGTTCATAAATATTCATCTTTAAAAGTGTTACTTCAAACCTTACACAAATTATAGTCTTGCTCCAGACACCAACCAGACTGATACGCAGTATGACAAAGTGTGATCAGCACATCACCAGTACGTAAGAAAAAGCAAACCACCACCAAATGCTCACTACGCACAGACATGAATGTCCTGATTGTGTTTGCTACCGTGGGTCTAACTGGTTCTGACTTTTCCCACCGATACACACAGCTGGTCATGTGGTTGAATTTACCAGTTAACAAGTTTATGAGGAACATCTGCAGTAAGTCAAGACGGCAGCTGGCCAGCTGACTGCAAAACATGGCCACGTTTTGTTGCTGTTTTGCTTGACATAAACAGATTTCAGGGAGCTGTTAGTGAAATCACTTTGCCAGGAAACTTAACTGCCAACATGAAGACATTTAATTTGTTTTTCAGACACGTATGAGACAAATCACTATAAATATTTAGTTTAATTTTTTCCTCTGTAAAGTTGTATTAAAATGATTCTGCCTAAAGTGAAAAAATACCAGTGAAGTAAGGTATACCAGGGCTCAAGCACCCAAATGTGAGTTTTCTGTGTGAGAGAACGAAGAATACTAAGAGCAGCTCTGGGCCCCGTTATACATGGCAAGTTAATTATTTCCCCAGGCACCCAGAAACCAACCAGGGCCGTACAGTACTGTAGAGCACAAATGATCACTTGATTAACCGGATAGACGATTGACAAAAAATAAACTGGCAACAATTTTGATAACCGATTAATAATTTGGGGGAGTTTTTTAAGCAAAAAGGCCAAAAATTCACTGACATCAACTACTCAGATGTGAATATCTGCCATTTTTCCCTGTTTTCTATGATAGTACACTCAACATTTTGGGGTTTTTGACTGTTGGTCAGGCAAACAAGCACTTTGCATGTGTTAATATGTTCATTTTCAGTATTTTCTGACATTTTATGCACTGAACAATCAAACGATAACCGCCAGATGTATTCATAATGAAAATAACTTGGTTTCAGCCTTAGCAGCCACAGTAGTCCCGAATAATACGGAATAATACTACCTATCCCCAGGTGTTAATTACTTGACACAGACAAAAAAATGAAGCAATTTGATGAAACACAGTGTTACAACACATGAGCTCAATATAACAAATTGCAACCAATCAAATTATGGTGACCCAAATGATGGGGCCCCTGGGCAGATGCCAGTTTGCCCAGGTGGTAATCCAGCCTTGTTGGCTGTAGTACTGATTGGTCTGATTCGATTGATGCAGCCCCAACAACAGCTCTACATTTCTCTGTGGGGGCCCGGATCTTCTCTCTCTCTCAACACAGAAAACATTTTGCCGTCATTTATTTTTCCAAGACAACATTTACAAGCAACACATTCGGAAAGTCTGATCGAACATTTCAAGCAGCATGAAAGAAATGGCAATTTAGAGTGGGGCCACACAATATTGACAAATACCCTCAATTTTGTTGAAGATTGCAAATGAGACGAGTGCTGTGATTTTTTTTTATTTTTTTCCCAAATAACATGTTCGCTATACATTTTGCTGTTTTGTAACCAAAGAAACCTCCATCTCCTGTTGTATAAACCTAAAACAGCTACGAGAGCTGACCGTTGTAGAAAGAAAGCGCGTTAAAGAAAAGCAATCAATCTGTTCTGCTTTTATAAAGATGCCTTCTTCAAAAGACATAACAACAGGTTTTTACTTGTCAAGTAATTCATAGCTAAAAAGGCAGGGGTTCAAAAAAAATACAACACATGTAAGAGTTTACAAAGTTCCCACATTTTCACATTTTAAAAAATTAGAATGGTATCTGTTTGAAATTAATTCTGAATTAAACTGAAATCATCCGTAATAAGTCGATTTATATGATCACTAAACTGATTTGACTCTTTTCGAAACCCAAAAGTCACCTATTTTGCCTGGTTTCCCTCTACCAGGAGGTCAAAGGTCAGGCTCAGCTAAGCACCCGCTGAGCTGGTGGTTTAGTGTCTTGCTAAAGGGCACTTGGGAGTGGATGCTTTCTGTCACAAGGCTTGAGCCAAGGCTCGCTGGTTGAACGACAGTCTCTTAATGATCAGCCCCACCCGCCTGCTCCTCTGATAAATCAAACACACCTTAACAAGTTCCAATTAAAACCCCTAAAATCCTACAAAAAGTGTGTTACGTCAGGGGAAAAAAAAAAAAAAAAAAAAACCCAAACAGTTATTAAAAATATTTAAGGCATCTCTATTGTTAGGCCTCAAAGTTAACACACACATGCACAAGAAAAAAATGAATCAGCGCACGCACGCACGAATTAATAAGTAGGCATTAGTTACACACACATACGAAACATAATCTAGCCCATTTAAAACCAGTAGAAACAGACCAGTTCTGGACACATCCTTGACTTAGAAAGAGGGTTGAATGTCTTTAACTAATTAAGTTTTAGTTAAGTCAACCACCTACATTTTCTGTACTCAGGTAAAGGATTACTTGAGATACATTTTTAAGGTAAATCAGACCTGCTGGGAGAAGGTGATGTAAAACACTAACCACAGAAAAAATAAGAACTTGTTTTTCCAAGAACTCACCGTTTTCCATCACGTTCCTAGACCATTATCGCATTATTTAAAATCACATCTTTATCACAATTTTCTGCATCGACCTTCTAAACCTTTCCGCAGCCGTTCACATCCCACAACACACAGTTTAAAAAGCCCAGAGTGAACGATGGACACAATGTCTTTCCAAGCAGAGACCTGGGTCCTATTTGTTGAAATCTTGAATTTACATGGCCGACTGGAGAACACAGCAGTTACTTTACATGACAAACTGTTAAAAAAAAAAAAAAGACAGTTTTCCCTGCTGTGTTGTCTTGGTCCCTTCAGCCTGTTCTCACTCGTCACTAATCGTGTTACTTTAGAGTGATGATACGAGATTATTTAAAAATCTGTTCCGCTCTATATCTTAATTTTTAAAAAATGTTTATTAAATTCTTCCCATTTTGGACAGAAAACTCCCTGTTTATAAAAAAAAATATATATATATGTATATCACGTGGGTCCTGAACCGGACTTGATGACGCCGTCAGAAAGGTCAGACAGGAGTTTTTAGAGTTCGTCGTCATCACTGCTGTCCCAGGATGCGAGGCTTGTAGACCTCCGAGGGAGGAGCTTGTGCTTCTGTCAGGATTCCTCGCCGACCTCTTGGTTGATCACATGGTGGTATCCCTGGTTGCTGATTGGATCTTTTTGCCAACAAATCACCCCGAGGAGGAGGACGATGAGAAAGAAGAGGAGACAGCCGGACACCACCAGACTGATGATCACCTCTGAAGACAGAGAGAGAGAAAGAAAAGAAAGCAAAGGATAGATAGGGAAAGAACAAGAGAAGAGGAAGGAAGAATCTTTTTTTTTTATTCTGGCAGTCTTGAGTTTTTAAATTGAGAGCATGTGTGAAAAGCTCACCTTTATTTCTCCCCTCAGAAGGCACCTGACACTCCTTGTCCCTGTCTTGTGAAATTGAGGGCATTGTAAGTCTCACAAAGTCCTCCAGGGGGCAGTCAAGGGAGCAGCCTGGTAACTGCAGCCGGTACAAATCCACTGAGCTGTCATTCCGGTAAAACATCGACACCGAAACAGAGCTGGAGGCAGAGAGAGGAACAAGATGTCGGCTTCGTAATCCAGAGTTGTCAAAATGTTACATTTAATAATGTCCACTATCGGCACTTTTCACCCACAAATAGTAGTATTAGACCTACACAATCAGTACCAGTGGACTCGAAGCAGAGGAAGATAAACGGACTCATCATTGTGCTGGATTATTTGGAGCCTTCAATATTTTAAAAGCATTTTTAAATCAGTTGGTTCATAAATGCTCGTATTTTACACACAGTTGAATCTGGTTGTGTTAAATTTCAATGTAAAAGTCTCTATTTTTTCCTTTCTTCCTGGTATTAGCTCCTCAATATTGCATTGAGTCTGTGCAAGTCAGTATTACGCTTGAGCAAGTGTCTACAGTATACTATGTGTGTGTGTCTGTGTGTGTGTTTTACCTGTTGTCATCTCTGTACAGCTCAAATATTTGACAGGAGGCATATGGCGGCTGTCTTCCATTGAACACATTCAAGCTGGCCTGTAGAGCAGCTACAGTGGTGTCATGCTGTGGAACAAACAAACAAACAAACAAACAAACAAACAAACAAACACACACACACACACACACACACACACACACACACACACACACACCTTAGATGAAACAATCAATACCACTCTCGTGCTTGTACACTAAAAGTGAAGCTAAAGCCAGCTGGTTAAGCTTAGCTTAGCACAAACACTGGAAACAGGGGTAACAAAATCCACCCTCCAGTAATTCAGAAAGTAATTCTGATAATATGAGTATTTTAACTAGCTCACCGCTGACAGCATCATCATTTTGAGTTGCTGTTTCGGGTCTGGGACAGCCATCTTGGAAAGGTTCTTCACTATTGCATCCAAGAGGATACCTTAAATAAAGAGAGCAGTTCTGATTACCCCATTTAATCCTGTATTTAAAGGATAAGTCCAGTGATATTAATATAGTTGACTTATTTTCAATAAATCCCATGAAAAGACCCAAACCAACAATGAACTGAGGCTACTGACAAGTATTGTGTCTGTATCAAAGCCTGATACAGTATATCTAGTCCTCCGTGCCTCGGAGCTCCACCGTTGTCCAAATGTGGATGAATCTGCTGCTGAAAAACAGTCCCCAACAAATGCACCGTTTCCTCCTGTTTGAGTGATGTTTGTGTGAAATGGACTGCCGTGATGTTTTAGCAGATCACGGAGCCTATTTAAAAAATTAAACTATATATTTCGTGACCCATTAACATTAATCAAATGAAAGGTAATAAAATGAGAACATGAAATATTTTGTCTGTTTTAAGAAATTTCATTCAATCCTGATCGTGGATGGCAAGTCCCTGCGGTAACCCTTTGAAATTCTCTGAGCTAAACACACATACCTCCCTGCAGCCGGCTCTTTTCTTGTTGTTTGTAGACCCCAAACATGACCTGTGAAAATTGGACATCAAGTTACAATTATATTATAATACTTTTAACTCCAAAATAGCATTTAGACCATCATGAGACACCCCAAAAAAAAAAAAAAACAAAGAACTAAAAGCCAAGATACTATTTCATGCTTTTACCTTAAATCCAAAGTCTTTTAGCACTTTGAGCTTTTCCATCACATCAGGAGTCACCCAGTCAGGAGCTGACATGTTGTGAAGGGACTGAAAAAACACACACACACACACGCGCGCACACACATATGAAAAATCAAGAAGACTAAAAGAAGAATTTCTAGGCCTAAAAGCTTTAATTAGGTAGGAATCCAGTTGACAAACTGTCCTCTTGTTCTTGTTAGCGCTTTCTCGGCAGTCAACCTCCACCTCTTTCTCTGTGAAACCATTTCTCACACTGTTGCTTAATTATTCTGTGGTTGTACTCTGTGACCCAGCTGTCCCCGATTTCCTATGGGCTCATACTTGAAACCTCACCCTACTCTGCATGTATTTGACTCTTAATCATGTGGACGATAATCCCTGCAACATCGAAAATGTCTAAATTCTCGATCTTGACGTCAGTATTTTTATTTATTGACAGTAATAGATTGTATTGATAGGTTTGGCATGTGTGGCTCATGCTGTCCACTAAGAGTCATGCTGAAATGGCAAGCGGTGACCTTTGAGAACTACAAGAGACAAAAAAAAACAACAAAAAAAACAGATGTTAATCTGCTGCTGGTTGCACAGTCCTGTTCCTCAAACAGTGTGTTTGCCAAAATGTCCATGTGTTCCTCAAAACCTCTCAGGCCGGTGGAGTCACGAGACCAAAACCAAGACTCGTGAGATTTGGTCAGTTGGAGATTAGCCAACCGAAAGTTTATACATACAGTTACTGTTCGTACATACAGAAGTAATTAACTTCTCTGTTGAAATTCAAACAACAACAGCAGGGCGCTCTTCTTTTGAAATGAAGGCAAAATGAGTAGTAAACCAGAAAGCTATGAAGCCTGACTTCCTCAAACCTGCAAACACAGGCCTGCCACAATATCTTACTTGAAACATATTCAGACTATGACATGAAGCCCTGCCAAAATCCCCCATAAAAAGACAGAACTTTACGGACGGAATAAAGCAAAGTGATTTAAATAATTCCCTTTTTTTAACTTTACAAACCTCTCCCAATTTAAAAGTACTTGATTGTTACAATTCAAGCATAAACAGTTTGTGCTGTTCTGTCTGATGCAAGTACATTTCATAATGTTCAATGTTCAAATAAAAACTTCCCATAATAACACAGTCAAATGCCATGTTTCTGGATCCATTGAACTTTTTTCATTCTACTGCTGAGAAAGAAGGAGCCACATCAGAAGATTCTTCAAGAAATACAAACATGTTGTTACTGTCAATACAACAAGTCAACAGACAAATCAATACAAAACTTGGTTCTCACTGGTGTCTTTGTGTGTGTGTTCTCACCTCACAGTAGAGTGTGTCGTACACACTCCAGACTGATTCCACGTTGGTCTTATTCAGTCCTGTTTTATTCCTCACCAGTTCAATGATGTCCTGAGAGAGGAAGACAATAAGCTCAGGAACCACATACCTAAATGTGTATCACTTTTAAAATTCACTGTCAGTTTTTATTGATAAAGCTATTCACTCATTTTCTTTATTGTGTGTGCTACTTATTCATTTTGTCTGTTTGTTTATTGTGAACTTAAAAGCATGGCCAACAGCTAGGATTTTAGAAATACGATGTTCATGAGTTTAGGTATATATGAATAAAGTATATGAGAATAAAGGTAATGAAATAAAAACAAAAAGTAAATTAAAAGAAAATTTAAAATTAAAAAAATTTCACATTATTTATAAAAAAAAAAAAGATGAAGAAAAAAGCCCAATTCCACATTTTATTTATTCCTTTCACTTTTCAATTTTACTTTCTCTAATTTCATCTTCCGACATTATGTTGTAAATGTTGATTCCCTACTCCGCTAGGGGACGTAAATTCGCTTAAAAACAGTCGAATTTTAAGATATTTATACCAGAAAATATCACAATCAGGCTTCAAAAAAACCAACACTTGTAATATGTGTGTATCTGTCAAATTTATACTCCTTTTTATGTCATGTAACCCCCGCAGAAATATTATATACTGAGGATATGACCTCAGTGTCCTCAGTGGTAGCTACAGCCACTTTTTATAAGTTAATAAAGAAAAGAAAAGAAAAGAAAAGAAAGGAAAGGAAAGAAACTGTACCTGGTATGTAGTGGTGACATTAATAAATTCTTCTGTGTGTTCAGTGTCATTCATCAGCTGTTTGTAGCGAGGACAGTCTCCCAGAGGAAATGAGAGAAGCTAAAAAAAAAAAAAAAAAAAAGAAAGAAGAAGAGATAAAGGCAAAGTTCAAACAAAGGGCTTTGAACCACTTTCGGCTTGGTACACTGATTTAAAAAAAACACACTTATATACATACCCTCTCTTCACTTTGCGGCACCGTGTGTACAGGTATTGGCTGCCACCTCAGGTTGGGTTTGAAGACCTGCTGACCAGTGGGAGGGTAGAGACCTGGATGGCGACAGGAGTCAGAATTACACAGACTGTTAAGGTGAGGAAGGAGAGCCCTACAAAGTGAAGTAGTACCGGCAGACAGAAGTTAACTGAAGTTCAGACCTGCCAGGTTGGCCTCAGCGCTCATCAGGGTGCGATCGTAGTCTGTGCTGCGAACGGAGATCTGAGGACAAAGGAGTTGCAAGCGTGCAGTCAACTTTATTTAAGAAGCGTAGCACGGCCATCAAAGCCTTGAAACAGACAGTGTTAAATATCTTTAGTCCAAATATACTGGAGAGTTTGAGGAGAGGCGCTAATAAAAGACTTTGGTCAGGTCAATCTGTTGATATACAAGTGCAAGCACTGGATAATTAACTGCAGAAATACACAGGGCCCCTGCTGAGGCCCCTCCTACTAGACCAGCACCAGTGGGGACCCTGTATAACACCGACATGGCAACAGGCCCCTTCTCTGAGAGATTAATGAATAACCATCTGTGTGTAAAGGTTCTGGTGAGGGCTCATGTGATCTGAGACTAAAGAGGCGAGTCCATCTCCCACCTCATGTCTGTCATAGGATTCGTTGAGGAATCCTTTGTATCGATTCCTCAGGAACTGGCCCAGCTCAAAGTGCTGCCTCATCCCCTCCTAAAGACACACACAGAGATGGAGAAGAAAGTCCGACTGACGTTATGCTACTGAGCAATTCCTTTGGTACTCGCACACATGATTGACTTGATAATCATACGGAAACTGAGCAGGTCATCATAACAAGCCCCCTGAGCATTTTGAGAGCTGAATGGCATTTCAAGTGTCTACAGACACAGAGTAATAAATACAATGGGACTGAACAGGCCTCCATAGACTTTGTATGTATTATGGAAATCATAGTGAATCATGAACTGTACACATCATCATAACCTAATTTACAGTTGATCAGTGTGTAATACTGAACATTTTTGACATCTGAGTTTGAACTGTGTACATGTGCACACAGCACAAGTGTACAGTTCAAACTCTAAATACAATGGGACTGAATGGGCCTCCATAAACACTAATGAAGTGTATAACAAATAAATACTCATAATCAAAATTCATGGCTCCTATCTAGGAAGAAACTCTTCAACTATGCAAATGTTTTCTAATTTTATGAAAACACAGGATACTTCATTAAATCATGCATCGACATGAGTGGTATATGCAGTGTATGGATTTCAAGCCACAGGTCAGGGTCAGCAAGGTTATACCTGTGATAACTGTCCAAAGCCTTGTGGCCAGGCACTCTCTTGGTGTGGGTCGGTAGGATAGGCTTTGACTGGTGACCGGTCACCATGCCGAAACAACTGGAGGGGGGAGAGAGAGAGAGAAGCCATGTCAGGTGACATCGAGCTAATGACACACACTGTACAAGTACACCAAGAACATTTCCACCATGGCATGAGAAAATGTGGCATAAAATATCTTTCAGTACTCTTCATCGTCCTATGAACCAAACCTGTTTAAAACAAAAGCGTTGCTACACCGAGACAACAGAAGGAAAATATTTTTGATACTGAGACTAGCAGGGTTGGATATTAGCAGAATATTGCACAATCTGATACTGTCTCGATCAAGCTGATTTATTGAGTGTCGGCAAATAAAACTTTCGTTATTTCATTATGTGACTTTTGTTTGACTTTAGAAGCACACTTAAAAGCCCAATTCCCCACTGCTTGAGAGTATGTATCTGTATTGCTATAACTGAAGTGACAATGTTTATTATTCTGCCTCTATTACACACAACATTTGGAAACAACATGCAGTTCCTCTAAAACAGAATGAAGCCAAAACCGTCCTAGTTTTATCCGTGTTACTGGTGGTTATAAAATCCAGTCAGCTGGTACTGAAGATCCTGCCAAGTGTCTGTCATGCTATAATGTCATTTTTAAGCCACCTAGCCAAAAAGTCAAAGCATGTCAACTGAGAGCTCATTGACACAAAAGGCTTAGAATGATTAAAAACTGCAGTATAAGTAAGTCAAGGATCTAAAAAACAAACAAACAAACAAAGTCAAAACTTATAATAAAGGGATTTTCAAGTCGTTCAAAAGATGTGACATGATTTAAAAAAGAAGTAAGATACTCAAGAAACACAGAAAAATCACATTGTGTAGGATATATACCTCAAAAAAAAAAAAAAAAAGAGACCTCAATAAACTTTACAGGGCCTTTTTCAGGAACTACATTTATGAACTGGGCACCAAACCTGAAACTGCTTCTTTGGTAATAAAAAAATTTCTAATGTTGTGACGCCTATTGTTGGTGTAGCTTGAAACTAGTATCCGTACCAAGCCAATTTGGTCTTGTTACTAGAGGCCACAACATCAGTTGTCTATTCAGTCAGAACAGTTTCAAGTTTCAAGTCTTCAAGCTACTTATGAGAAGTGTGGGTTTCTGGTGTTGAGGCGTGAAGAGCATGCATGACTGATCTGTCTAAAAATGGCTGAAAAAGTGCGTGAACTCTATTTAAAGTCTGGATTACCCCTGTAGAACTCCTAATCTTATCTGCTCCACAATCCATTAATAGCTGTCTTGCAGGAAACTATGTAACAGTTTCCAAAAATGACTGCTATAATAAAGAATAACATCAGCAGCTTAGCTACCTTGGAAGCTGCGACAGTCACCTATGAGAAAATCTATATTGGCCTGCCGAACAGACCTTCCCCACACCAGCATATTTTAAAACTGTGAGATGCAAGGTTGTTGAAATCATGGCTTTAACACAGGAAAACATTAATGTGTATGATGCGATTTCAATTCTCACATCAGTGACAAATTCCAAATCTATAATGTTAAAAAAAAAAAAAAAAAAAAAAAGGGGCGGAGAGGGCAGGAAACAGAGCCTGCTAACCCTCAAGCCAGAGTGAATTAGGTTAAATAAGAGATTATGATTTCTAATTTTTTTTTTTTTTTTAAAGACGAATTAAAATGAAACAAACATTCGGTGTTACTGTTCCTGTACTAGGTCTTCAGCTTTGTCGTTACGAAAGTTTGGCCCTGATTTAGTCACAAGGTTTATGTTACTAGCTTGGCGCACTGTGTTCTCCACGAGGGGAACCGCAGACGTTGCTCCAACTCTAAAATCACCATCATACTTTGCACAGAAACTAATCAGGTATATGAAATTCACTGGCCCTCACTTAACTGTTAGTCAAATGCAATCAAAGGAGGAATTGCAAAAATACACTAGTGCGCACTTAAGGTGGATGTGATGCTGTAATGCTAAGTTTTACTATAACTGACTCTCAGAGGAACAAACAACCTTTAAACCCTCCAGAAAGCTACAAAAACCATGTCAAATCTTGGCATAAAATATTTGTAACGGCAGGAGATGTCTGTATCAGCTTGCAGCGACCAGTTAATTTATATCTCACTGTTGCTCTGAGAAGACAGTAACTTCTGTATCCTTGACTACACTGCATTTCCTCCCTGAGCCAAGCCGGTGTTCCCGGTGAGCTGCGAACAGATATTTCAGCGAGTGACTCCTTAACGTGTGCTTCTGTTCTGCGCTTGACATCAGGGAAACCTACAAGGAGACACAATGTTGTTTTCCACATGACCCAAATTGTTATCAATTTGCCTGAGAGATAAGATATGACCTAAAGAATATCAGCATTTACTTTGGAATGAGTTACAGCAACGGTCATTGCCATTTTTTAAATAGTTATACACCCATACTGTCAGGTGACCAGTCGGTCGTTTTATCAATACAGACATCAAACAACACTTTGAAATAGCTGGCCTCCTTTTTATAACGTACACACTTCTATCATTTAGCTGACAGGTCAGACAGGTAAGGCTTGTAATGTAGGGTTGTCTTCATGTTTTCCAGGAATAACGTTAACATGGGAGTTCAGCCGAACACTTGCTGAGTTCCTCTCAATGTTCTTCTGGAAAGACTGTCTTTGGTCGTTTGGTGGTGTCTTAAATGTGTGCGTGCAAAACAGGTCTTGCCTTTTAAACATTTCCCGATTCATTCATTGAAAAGTGAATTCTATTCTTTTCTTCTTTTTTTTTCAATAAAACGTCCACTTCTACAACAGGTTAGCCCGTTGTTCTTCTAACGCAGTGCATTGCTAACGAGCGGTGTGAACCAAACACAAAAATGTGCGTCTTCATATAAGTGTTGCTAGGTGTATTTTTGATACGCCGAATTTACTAGAAGACCCCAACGATTTCTGCCTGACTTTATTCGTGTTCAGGGAACTAAACAGGTTTACAGATAAGCATAGAAACCACAAAACCTCCTGAATTTGGAATGTAGTTCCGTAAGCGTCTGTTCATCCCAAAGAGCAGCCAGGCAAGTCGCTGCCGAGTTTAACGCAGCTTCCGCAGCGTTACACCAGATATGGATAATACTCACCACAGTCACATAAACTAGTTTTTTTTCTGGTGCGGCTTGTTCACAGACAGATCCCACTGTTAAAAAAAAGAGCACCGCAGTGGACAACATGTTCCCGTCTGTGTAACCGGAGGGCTAACCTATATGTGCCATCAGCAGATAAGTGACTGCTGTTTCCTACGTCGCCTGTCTGAGCTGCATCAAGTCAGCCATCGTTACCGTCGCCGCAACGAAATCGGAAGTTGAAGCATAAATGTAGCGTCCGACTTTAACAGAAAAAATTGCACGACTGAGGGTGCTTAAAGCTTTCTAAGCGCCATCTGTAGGTTATTATTTTTAAAGCGTATATCTAATTTTCACCCACACTTGCCATTTTAACTCTTTAGCGTGCATTTCATTCTGAAATAAACAGCCTGCGTATCGCTGTCTGACTTGATACAGACAGGGAAAACGGAAGTGTTGAAACATCCGATTCGTGTCCGTCCTTGTCCGCGGTTCTCAAGACTCCTCCATGCCCCTCTACTGAAAGGTGAAATATATTTGGAATTTGACCCATTCACAAGCTGCGACATAACCGAATAAAGCACTTTTCTATGTTGTTACATCTGAAACGCAACACTGTCTGTATGAAGTAACTATTCGCATTTCTTGTTGGATATTCAATAGAAGGATCAAAAAGAGACGCCCAAGTACTAAAAAGAGACACGAAACAACTAGAAAATGACCCAACACCACAAAAAAGACGCTCAACCACAAGGAGACAGATAAGGGTTTAAAAGAGACACAAGACGTAAGAGACCCACAACAACCACAGTGACTACAAAGACTCAGAAAACGTCTACAAAGAAACACAAAACAAATACAAAGACATGCAAAACGACCAAGAGCCATTAAATGACGCAAAAAAAGCCCAGAGAGACGCACAATGACCACAAACGAATGCAAAAACAACCACAAGGAGACGTACAATGATTAAAAAAGAGAAGCACAACAACTGAAAAGAGACCCACGACAACAATGACTACAAAGAGACGCCAAAGCGACCAACAACCATAAAGTGACGCAAAACAAACACAAAGATACACACAAGGACTAATAACAGAGACAAACTGACTAGGAAGACGCACAAAACAACTTAAAAGGTTGTTTGTCGTCGTTTTGTGTCTCTTTAAATCTGAGGGCCTTGCTTCTATGTCTGGCGGTGGAGAGGCCTTTTATATGTCTGTGCTCAGGGGCCAGTTATTTTATAATCTCTAGGCTATGTGGATTTACAAATAGCTGTTATTTATTATTATTATTATTATTATTATTATTATTGTTAAATATTCCAAAATGTAAAGTTTTCTATTTGGCTGATTAAACTGAATAAATAACTATTAATAATGCACAGTTGATTATTGCAGAGGGCTTCAAATTTGAGTCCAATACAATTGAACTAATTTTACAAATGTGCCCCCTTCTTAAAACTGTGTTCCAGTCTGCCGCCCCCCATTCAAAAGTTTCTGCCCCCCCGGCACACACACACACACACAAACATACATACATAGACACACACACACACACACACACACACACACACACACACACACACACACACAAACACACAAACATACACACAAAAATAAATACATTCACAAGTTGAGCTCAACTTCAGCGGCTCTGGGAGAAAGTTTACCATCAGTTTACCTTTTGATGAAAAACTCTTATCAGAGATTTCTATGTCTTTCAGCTGTAACGTTATTTAAAATGAAGAGAAAGTGAATTATTCAATGTGAAGAGTTCTGTTGGGTCAAATATTATCTGCACTGTAATATCTGACAGTTAATTGTTCAAAGGCAACATTTGACATAAACACTTTCATTTGGACCATGAGCTTTTAAAATGCATCTAGTCACAGATTTCTGTCTGGCCTGTCTGAACGCAGACAGGCTGCAGAATGAATGAAGAGATGGTTTGTGGTTTGCGCACAGCACCACGTACCATGAGTGTTAATAAACTGTGTGGTCATGTAGATTTTTTTACGGTCCCGTCACAGTGGTGTATAAAAGATGCCTGGTTGCTAAAATCTGATTGTTCTTCTTTCTAGATTCCATCAGATGAACTGGGAAAATTGAGGTGCGGCAACCTGGACGTTCCCCTGTTGATACCAGCCCCGCTTGAGTCACTTGACAGCCAAGGATGTCTGGAAAGTGATTGGCAAGAAGGTTGCTGTTCAGACAAGGAGATGGACATCCAGGAATACGCTGAGGAGGATTACATTGAAGAATCTGTCAGCTTTATAATAGCGAGGCAGAGTTTAGACCTCTCAGCCCGTCTGGACACCCCAAAGGGTTGCTGTCCAGACGAGGACATGAGTGAGGAGGATCCTTTTGCTGAATCTGTCAGCTTTATAACAGCGAGGCAGAGTCTAGACCTCTCAGCCCATCTGGACACCCCAAAGGGTTGCTGTCCAGACGAGGACATGAGTGAGGAGGATCCATTGCTGAATCTGTCAGCTTTATAACAGCGAGGCAGAGTCTAGACCTCTCAGCCCGTCTGGACACCCCAAAGGGTTGCTGTCCAGACGAGGACATGAGTGAGGAGGATCCTTTTGCTGAATCTGTCAGCTTTATAACAGCGAGGCAGAGTCTAGACCTCTCAGCCCGTCTGGACACCCCAAAGGGTTGCTGTCCAGACGAGGACATGAGTGAGGAGGATCCTTTTGCTGAATCTGTCAGCTTTATAACAGCGAGGCAGAGTTTAGACCTCTCAGCCCGTCTGGACACCCCAAAGGGTTGCTGTCCAGACGAGGACATGAGTGAGGAGGATCCTCTTGCTGAATCTGTCAGCTTTATAACAGCGAGGCAGAATTCAGAGCGCTCTGCCAGCCCTGTAGAGCAGTTGCCACAGCGAGAGACGACCTTTCTCACTGTGTTTCTCAGGAGCTGGTGGAGCACATCGCCGACGCCCACAGGGACATCCATATGTGACGTGGACTTTGACGGAATGTTGACACGTCTGAGAGAGAGGATTGCGGAGAGAAATAAGTTCAACTCTCCGCAGACTGTTGGAAAAGATCCACTTCCGTCTACAAGAAGCTTTGTCGGAAGTTTGGATCTCCAAAGCGGCTGCGGGCTGCCATGGTGTCCAGGGACGGGCTTTTGAGAAAGCTGTTGCCAAAATTTTAAAAGCGCAGCTGAAGAAGTCCAAAAGCCCTTTCGACGGACCACCCTTCAGGAAGCAGAGCGCCCGCCATCATCAGGATGTTCTCTTCGTGGCCAGGACTCTGAGGAAGCCCTTCACCTCCTGCACCAGCGGTGGATCACTGGATGACTAGTACACGCAAAATATCCCGTGTCCAGTCTTTACCCCAGTCATGATTGTTTCAGATCAATCTTGAAAATGAAAAACCAAATTAAAAAATCATCGGATCATTTTTCAAGATTAATACACACTCTTAGAAAGAATGTGTTTGATAAAGTACCAGAAAGATTAGTTTGACAAAGTAGAGCTTAGCTTCTTCTCTACTTTGTCAAACAAGTCTGATTTGTGCTAAAAAGAGCTTTTCTAACGACAAATGAAAAGAACACATCTCTTTTAAGAGTGAGGGCAGCACGGTGGCTCTTTGTTGCCTCACAGGAAGACGGCTGAGGGTTTGGTTTACTCGGCCCTTTCTGTGAAGAGTTTGCATGTTCTCCCCGTGTTGACGTGGGTTTACTCCGGGTTCAAAGTTTTACTCCCACATTACAAAAACATGCAGATAAAAATCTAAATTACCCACACAACTGAAACTGAAACTACATTTGGACTGGAAATAAATTTAGCTAAAATTAAAACTGACACATGGTTGTGACATCTCTTTGCCATCATTTACTGTGAGAATTAGAACAGTATTCAAAGTACGGATGGAGGACGAATGAATGGAAAACCCAACATGAAGCGTCTTAGTTAGATGTTGTTCCACCTTGAGCCTCCAAAGCAGCTTCATTGCTTCATTGCTATGGAGGCATCTGCATTTGTTAGGATTTGCACTCATTTATTCAGGTTTTTCCTTCAATTTCTCACCCATCTGTAGTTTCTCTAGAAGCTTTGCAAAGTTGAAGGTAAAGCAGTGGGTTAGTTTGCAGTAAATCTCATCAACCATTAGATGGTGGCAAATAGCTCATCATTGTTTCTGCACACTGTTCACGTTGTGACATACACAAGCTGAGCACAGAGCAGTTACCGGTTTGGTGGCTGTGGATTAAGGAACATTGACTGCTATAGGTGAAGTAGTTTTGGCTCAAATCTGCTGATGCAGCAGTTCAGTGTTTTTGGTTTTGGCCTAACAGATGACAAGGATGCAAAATAAAAACGTTCAATGAGGCAGTATATCATGTAAAACTGTGTTTCCGAGCATTCGGGCTCAAAGCCCAGTCAAATCCAGTGTTTCTTGCTGCCTCCAACAGTTAAATCAGTCAACCGAGGACCAACTCTTACCTAAACAGGGCTATCTTTTCCTTTAATAAAGTAAGATTCTCCCATCTTCTAAAACTCATGTCAGAAAATATAGCAACTATGTATTTTTTCATTGCATAAAACGAGACCACATATTTGAAGTTAGTATTAGAATATTGGGTCAATAGCTTACGTATTGGCTAAAACTGAAAAAAACGTCTGTCCATCACAATGTCAGACAGAGACAAATGGAGCGACAAGGTGTTTTCCACACAAAAGTGATGAAAGCTTAGATCAGGCTCTTGGTAAATTCAAAATCAGCCCTGTCCATACACAATGTGTCTGATTAAGAAATTATTCAAAAAGGCCCAAGATGGTTGCGGTTGAGTTGATATTCTAAGTGTCTTGGGCATCCAGACTGCCATATTTGGAAATAAACATAACTTTAAAAACGTATGATGACCACGATCTGAACATGTCGAACTCCTGTTTCTTTCTATTGCATCTACCGCTTGACAGGATCTTGCTGTGTACCGAACAAGATGATCATACACAACAGTGTGTGTGTGTGTGTGTGTGTGTGTGTGTGTGTGTGTGTGTGTGTGTGTGTGTGTGTGTGTGTGTGTGTGTGTGTGTGTGTGTGTGTATGCACCAGAGCACTTTTCTCCAGATGTGGTGTATTAATGAAGTTCACCTTGTAACTGGAAGCGCTGGTCCGAATGGTCCCATGTTCTCATCAGTCCTCACACTCCTGGGGCCTTGTGGGGGCATGATTGGGACAATTGTGGGTCTCTGCAGCCTTATGTTTTGTTTTACTTAAAATCTTCTCAGTTTGCTGCTGAAAACCGCATGACGCCATGTTTGACCCACAATCCTGTCTCTACATGTTGATTTGGAAATACAATTCAAAACAATGGAGCAAGTACAAAGAATCACCAAACTAAAATGTAAATCATAAACTTTCTTCAGACCTAGATCAAAGCCAGTTGTTAACTGCAGACTATGGCCGCTTTTACCAGTAAGATGTGACTTATTCATTTACCGCTACACTGGAGCGGGTGGAACGACAACTAGGTTTGCTCTTACTGTAGACTTAGCAGAGCAGCTGGGTCTAGCGCTGCCACAGTTTAATGTGACCCTAATAGGTATAGTGTCAGGTGGAGCAAGGTTCAGCAGGACCCAGGGAGCTGTTCATCATTATGGACAGAAGCGGCCTCTAGAGCGGGTCATGTTGAGGTAGATGTCAGTCAGAATCAAAAGCAATACGCTCGATGAGGTTTTTAGCACGTTCTTTATGGAATTAATTCACGCACTATTCCATCGCGGGGGGTAAATATTCGTCAGTGCTCATTATTCCATGTGGGCTGACGGTGACAAAACACAGCTATACTGTTGGATGCCAGCTACAGGCCAGTATTCAGTGCAGCAACAGATTTACATCACGCAGCTTTCTATTGTTTTTTATAACTTACTGCAGTGTAATAAGTGGATTCTGTGCTGTGCTCCTCTCCATCTGATGAAATCTGTCTTCACGGCCTCATCCCTTCCTCTGTTGTGCTCTTGTTGATCCTTGAAGTTCTCTCTCTCTCTCTCGTATCCATTAAAATTGTTGGTCAACGTCTTCTCTGTATTTTCCCACTCCTTTGGTATCCGTCGGGGTTTTTGTCCTTTCATGTCATGTCTTTCCATTCCCAAGATCTTTATTCTTCTAATGTGCTTTATCTCCTCTCCTCTCCTGGCCTTTGTACTGCTGTGTCCAAATCTGGGGAGGAGGCTTGAGGGTGTGACGTCTTGAATTCAGTCGAGTGAACGAGTCAATCTTTGTCATCATGGAAGCCCCCGACCAACTCTCTCTCAGTTGACAACACCGCCAGATCACGGAGCATCTCCTGGCCCACGGTACACCTTAGCCAAGTATGTAGTCGGCGAAGAGCGCTAAACCACCACTCGCAGCTGCAGCTACTGACCGGGATGGTAAGGGCCACCTGTAAGATCGCCTTCAATGGTGGGAGCGTCTTGGGATCAAGGAGCTTGAACACACTCAGGCAGAATTTTGGCTGACTGAATATTCTGGCCCGTTAAAAGTGGCGTACCAGCTCCTCTGAAAGGACCTCTTCTGAAGTCCAAAAGGTTTGGAAGGAAAATCCATATCTTTACGTGCTTTGGACCTGTGTCTGTGTGTCCTGAATCTATCTCCTGTCTTTCCTCGTCCCCCTCCTGGCTCCTCTGTTAAGCAGCAGTATATGACAATTTTTATCTATATACTTTTTTCTTACCACAACATAAATCACAACAACTCTATCAACTGTCTCGTATGCTCTATGTTTTACTTAATGAACATATTTTTTCCCTTTTATATTTACATATGAATCACTCTCCACTTACAGAGTATTTTTGTGTCATTGTCCTATATAAGTGTACATTGCATAGCCTTCAAGCCTTGCCTTAGTGAATTAGCTAGCTTTCGTATTCGCTGCCTATGACTTTTGCATGCACCCTGTCAGATATGCCAAGGATGTGTTGCCAAAACACTACAGGAGTTCAGAAAATACAGTAGCCACAACACAATGCTCAGCCAGAACAGCCGTGTCAACTCACTGCCATTATAAAATCATGTGCCACAGCCATATTCATTACAAAAAAAGCACATCCATGGCTACAGCCACGATCCCGACGACAGCATCGTCTCATGGCTATAGTCATGATTACAGTGACGATGAGGTAATATTTGACTTGTTCTTTAATCATTTTGTTTCTGTGAGTCAAAAAAGGAGCTTAAGATGAGTATTATTCTCTTTCACTACGACTAACTCTTCTTTGTCTCATTTTCTTGGCAGAGTCGGGCTTCCACACGTATTTCCCAAAGCAAAGACATCTGGATTGCCAGCTCCTTCACTTGCAGGGCTTGCAATGTTTCTCTCCTCAGCCACTAGAGGCCACTGGTGTTTTAGTCACAATCAACCCAACAAGTAACCTCTTGCATGCAAGACTTTGATTGTTTTGCAGCAGCCTGTATATGTTACTATTTACAATTATCAGTGGGTATAATCCAGTCATTGTAGTTTCAGTCCAAACCTATGGGTAAAAGGTGTTTCTGGATGTTGCTCATTTTATAGCTGAGAACAAAGATTGAACAAACATGTCAGAAATGTATTCAACAACCATATTTAACAATAAATAACTGCATTAGGTAATGTGAGTGTAATACAGTGATTATGTCATCAATATAATAGTGAGACCTGGGTTAAATCCTAGCTTGGCACACTGTGTTCTCCACGAGGGGAACCGCAGACGTTGCTCCAACTCTAAAATCACAATCATACTTTGCACAGAAACTAATCAGGTATATGAAATTCACTGGCCCTCACTTAACTGTTAGTCAAATGCAATCAAAGGAGGAATTGCAAAAATACACTAGTGCGCACTTAAGGTGGATGTGATGCTGTAATGCTAAGTTTTACTATAACTGACTCTCAGAGGAACAAACAACCTTTAAACCCTCCAGAAAGCTACAAAAACCATGTCAAATCTTGGCATAAAATATTTGTAACGGCAGGAGATGTCTGTATCAGCTTGCAGCGACCAGTTAATTTATATCTCACTGTTGCTCTGAGAAGACAGTAACTTCTGTATCCTTGACTACACTGCATTTCCTCCCTGAGCCAAGCCGGTGTTCCCGTGAGCTGCGAACAGATATTTCAGCGAGTGACTCCTTAACGTGTGCTTCTGTTCTGCGCTTGACATCAGGGAAACCTACAAGGAGACACAATGTTGTTTTCCACATGACCCAAATCGTTATCAATTTGCCTGAGAGATAAGATATGACCCAAAGAATATCAGCATTTACTTTGGAATGAGTTACAGCAACGGTCATTGCCATTTTTTAAATAGTTATACACCCATACTGTCAGGTGACCAGTCGGTCGTTTTATCAATACAGACATCAAACAACACTTTGAAATAGCTGGCCTCCTTTTTATAACGTACACACTTCTATCATTTAGCTGACAGGTCAGACAGGTAAGGCTTGTACTGTAGGGTTGTCTTCATGTTTTCCAGGAATAACGTTAACATGGGAGTTCAGCCGAACACTTGCTGAGTTCCTCTCAATGTTCTTCTGGAAAGACTGTCTTTGGTCGTTTGGTGGTGTCTTAAATGTGTGCGTGCAAAACAGGTCTTGCCTTTTAAACATTTCCCGATTCATTCATTGAAAAGTGAATTCTATTCTTTTCTTCTTTTTTTTTCAATAAAACGTCCACTTCTACAACAGGTTAGCCCGTTGTTCTTCTAACGCAGTGCATTGCTAACGAGCGGTGTGAACCAAACACAAAAATGTCGTCTTCATATAAGTGTTGCTAGGTGTATTTGTAATACGCCCAATTTACTAGAAGACCCCAACGATTTCTGCCTGACTTTATTCGTGTTCAGGGAACTAAACAGGTTTACAGATAAGCATAGAAACCACAAAACCTCCTGAATTTGGAATGTAGTTCCGTAGCGTCTGTTCATCCCAAAGAGCAGCCAGGCAAGTCGCTGCGAGTTTAACGCAGATTCATAGCGTTACACCAGATATGGATAATACTCACCACAGTCACATAAACTAGTTTTTTTCTGGTGCGGCTTGTTCACAGACAGATCCCACTGTTAAAAAAGAGCACCGCAGTGGACAACATGTTCCCGTCAGTGTAACCGGAGGGCTAACCTATATGTGCCATCAGCAGATAAGTGACTGCTGTTTCCTCGTCGCCTGTCTGAGCTGCATCAAGTCAGCCATCGTTACCGCCGCAACGAAATCGGAAGTTGAAGCATAAATGTAGCGTCCGACTTTAACAGAAAAAATTGCACGACTGAGGGTGCTTAAAGCTTTCTAAGCGCCATCTGTAGGTTATTATTTTTAAAGCGTATATCTAATTTTCACCCACACTTGCCATTTTAACTCTTTAGCGTGCATTTTATTCTGAAATAAACAGCCTGCGTATCGCTGTCTGACTTGATACAGACAGGGAAAACGGAAGTGTTGAAACATCCGATTCGTGTCCGTGCTTGTCCGCGGTTCTCAAGACTCCTCCATGCCCCTCTACTGAAAGGTGAAATATATTTGGAATTTGACCCATTCACAAGCTGCGACATAACCGAATAAAGCACTTTTCTATGTTGTTACATCTGAAACGCAACACTGTCTGTATGAAGTAACTATTCGCATTTCTTGTTGGATATTCAATAGAAGGATCGAAAAGAGACGCCCAAGTACTAAAAAGAGACACGAAACAACTAGAAAATGACCCAACACCACAAAAAAGACGCTCAACCACAAGGAGACAGATAAGGGTTTAAAAGAGACACAAGACGTAAAGAGACCCACAACAACCACAGTGACTACAAAGACTCAGAAAACGTCTACAAAGAAACACAAAACAAATACAAAGACATGCAAAACGACCAAGAGCCATTAAATGACGCCAAAAAAGCCCAGAGAGACGCACAATGACCAAAAACGAATGCAAAAACAACCACAAGGAGACGTACAATGATTAAAAAAGAGAAGCACAACAACTGAAAAGAGACCCACAACGACAACAATGACTACAAAGAGACGCAAAACGACCAACAACCATAAAGTGACGCAAAACAAACACAAAGATACACACAAGGACTAATAACAGAGACAAACTGACTAGGAAGACGCACAAAACAACTTAAAAGGTTGTTTGTCGTCGTTTTGTGTCTCTTTAAATCTGAGGGCCTTGCTGCTATGTACGAGCGGTGGAGAGGCCTTTTATATGTCTGTGCTCAGGGGCCAGTTATTTTATAATCTCTAGGCTATGTGGATTTACAAATAGCTGTTATTTATTATTATTATTATTATTATTGTTACATATTACAAAATGTAAAGTTTATTATTTGGCTGATTTAAACTGAATAAATAACTATTAATAATGCACAGTTGATTATTGCAGAGGGCTTCAAATTTGAGTCCAATACAATTGAACTAATTTTACAAATGTGCCCCCTTCTTAAAACTGTGTTCCAGTCTGCCGCCCCCCATTCAAAAGTTTCTGCCCCGGCACACACACACACACACACACACACACACACACACACACACACACACAAACATACATACATAGACACACACACACACACACACACACACACACACACAAACATACACACAAACATACACACAAACATAAATACATTCACAAGTTGAGCTCAACCTCAGCGGCTCTGGGAGAAAGTTTACCATCAGTTTACCTTTTGATGAAAAACTCTTATCAGAGATTTCTATGTCTTTCAGCTGTAACGTTATTTAAAATGAAGAGAAAGTGAATTATTCAATGTGAAGAGTTCTGTTGGGTCAAATATTATCTGCACTGTAATATCTGACAGTTAATTGTTCAAAGGCAACATTTGACATAAACGCTTTCATTTGGACCATGAGCTTTTAAAATGCATCTAGTCACAGATTTCTGTCTGGCCTGTCTGAACGCAGACAGGCTGCAGAATGAATGAAGAGATGGTTTGTGGTTTGCGCACAGCACCACGTACCATGAGTGTTAATAAACTGTGTGGTCATGTAGATTTTTTTACGGTCCCGTCACAGTGGTGTATAAAAGATGCCTGGTTGCTAAAATCTGATTGTTCTTCTTTCTAGATTCCATCAGATGAACTGGGTAAATTGAGGTGCGGCAACCTGGACGTTCCCCTGTTGATACCAGCCCCGCTTGAGTCACTTGACAGCCAAGGATGTCTGGAAAGTGATTGGCAAGAAGGTTGCTGTTCAGACAAGGAGATGGACATCCAGGAATACGCTGAGGAGGATGACATTGAAGAATCTGTCAGCTTTATAATAGCGAGGCAGAGTTTAGACCTCTCAGCCCGTCTGGACACCCCAAAGGGTTGCTGTCCAGACGAGGACATGAGTGAGGAGGATCCTCTTGCTGAATCTGTCAGCTTTATAACAGCGAGGCAGAGTTTAGACCTCTCAGCCCATCTGGACACCCCAAAGGGTTGCTGTCCAGATGAGGACATGAGTGAGGAGGATCCTCTTGCTGAATCTGTCAGCTTTATAACAGCGAGGCAGAGTCTAGACCTCTCAGCCCGTCTGGACACCCCAAAGGGTTGCTGTCCAGACGAGGACATGAGTGAGGAGGATCCTTTTGCTGAATCTGTCAGCTTTATAACAGCGAGGCAGAGTTTAGACCTCTCAGCCCGTCTGGACACCCCACCGGGTTGCTGTCCAGACGAGGACATGAGTGAGGAGGATCCTTTTGCTGAATCTGTCAGCTTTATAACAGCGAGGCAGAGTCTAGACCTCTCAGCCCGTCTGGACACCCCAAAGGGTTGCTGTCCAGACGAGGACATGAGTGAGGAGGATCCTTTTGCTGAATCTGTCAGCTTTATAACAGCGAGGCAGAATTCAGAGCGCTCTGCCAGCCCTGTAGAGCAGTTGCCACAGCGGCGACCTTTCTCACTGTGTTTCTCAGGGAGCTGGTGGAGCACATCGCCCGCCACAGGGACATCCATATGTGACGTGGACTTTGACGGAATGTTGACACGTCTGAGAGAGAGATTGCGGGAGAAATAAGTTCAACTCTCCGCAGACTGTTGGAAAGATCCACTTCCCGTCTACAAGAAGCTTTGTCGGAAGTTTGGATCTCCAAAGCGGCTGCGGGCTGCCATGGTGTCCAGGGGCGGGGCTTTTGAAAGCTGTTGCCAAAATTTTAAAAGCGCAGCTGAAGAACTCCAAAGAAGCCCTTTCGACGGACCACCCTTCAAGGAAGCAGAGGCGCCCCGCCATCATCAGGATGTTCTCTTCCGTGGCCAGGACTCTGAGGAAGCCCTTCACCTCCTGCACCAGCGGTGGATCACTGGATGACTAGTACACGCAAATATCCCGTGTCCAGTCTTTACCCCCAGTCATGATTGTTTCGTATTAATCTTGAAAATGAAAAACCAAATGAAAAATCATCGGATCATTTTTCAAGATTAATACACACTCTTAGAAAGAATGTGTTTGATAAAGTACCAGAAAGATTAGTTTGACAAAGTAGAGCTTAAGCTTCTTCTACTTTGTCAAACAAGTCTGATTTTGCTAAAAGAGCTTTTCTAACGACAAATGAAAAGAACACATCTCTTTTAAGAGTGAGGGCAGCACGGTGGCTCTTTGTTGCCTCACAGGAAGACGGCTGAGGGTTTGGTTTACTCGGCCCTTTCTGTGAAGAGTTTGCATGTTCTCCCCGTGTTGACGTGGGTTTTACTCCGGTGCTCCGGTTTCCTCCCAGATTCCAAAAACATGCAGCTAAAACTCTAAATGTCCCACACATCTGCAACTGATTCTTCATGTGGACTGGAAATAAATTTAGCTAAAAATTAAAACTGACACATGGTTGTGACATCTCTTTTGCCATCATTTACTGTGAGAATTAGAACAGTATTCAAAATACGGATGGAGGACGAATGAATGGAAAACCCAACATGAAGCGTCTTAGTTAGATGTTGTTCCACCTTGAGCCTCCAAAGCAGCTTCATTGCTTCATTGCTATGGAGGCATCTGCATTTGTTAGGATTTGCACTCGTTTATTCAGGTTTTTCCTTCAATTTCTCACCCATCTGTAGTTTCTCTAGAAGCTTTGCAAAGTTGAAGGTAAAGCAGTGGGTTAGTTTGCAGTAAATCTCATCAACCATTAGATGGTGGCAAATAGCTCATCATTGTTTCTGCACACTGTTCACGTTGTGACATACACAAGCTGAGCACAGAGCAGTTACCGGTTTGGTGGCTGTGGATTAAGTAACATTGACTGCTATAGGTGAAGTAGTTTTGTCTCAAATCTGCTGATGCAGCAGTTCAGTGTTTTGGTTTTGGCCTAACAGATGACAAGGATGCAAAATAAAAACGTTCAATGAGGCAGTATATCATGTAAAACTGTGTTTCCGAGCATTCGGGCTCAAAGCCCAGTCAAATCCAGTGTTTCTTGCTGCCTCCAACAGTTAAATCAGTCAACCGAGGACCAACTCTTACCTAAACAGGGCTATCTTTTCCTTTAATAAAGTAAGATTCTCCCATCTTCTAAAACTCATGTCAGAAAATATAGCAACTATGTATTTTTTCATTGCATAAAACGAGACCACATATTTGAAGTTAGTATTAGAATATTGGGTCAATAGCTTACGTATTGGCTAAAACTGAAAAAAACGTCTGTCCATCACAATGTCAGACAGAGACAAATGGAGCGACAAGGTGTTTTCCACACAAAAGTGATGAAAGCTTAGATCAGGCTCTTGGTAAATTCAAAATCAGCCCTGTCCATACACAATGTGTCTGATTAAGAAATTATTCAAAAAGGCCCAAGATGGTTGCGGTTGAGTTGATATTCTAAGTGTCTTGGGCATCCAGACTGCCATATTTGGAAATAAACATAACTTTAAAAACGTATGATGACCACGATCTGAACATGTCGAACTCCTGTTTCTTTCTATTGCATCTACCGCTTGACAGGATCTTGCTGTGTACCGAACAAGATGATCATACACAACAGTGTGTGTGTGTGTGTGTGTGTGTGTGTGTGTGTGTGTGTGTGTGTGTGTGTATGCACCAGAGCACTTTTCTCCAGATGTGGAGTATTAATGAAGTTCACCTTGTAACTGGAAGCGCTGGTCCGAATGGTCCCATGTTCTCATCAGTCCTCACACTCCTGGGGCCTTGTGGGGGCATGATTGGGACAATTGTGGGTCTCTGCAGCCTTATGTTTTGTTTTACTTAAAATCTTCTCAGTTTGCTGCTGAAAACCGTATGACGCCATGTTTGACCCACAATCCTGTCTCTACATGTTGATTTGGAAATACAATTCAAAACAATGGAGCAAGTACAAAGAATCACCAAACTAAAATGTAAATCATAAACTTTCTTCAGACCTAGATCAAAGCCAGTTGTTAACTGCAGACTATGGCCGCTTTTACCAGTAAGATGTGACTTATTCATTTACGCTACACTGGAGCGGGTGGAACGACAACTAGGTTTGCTCTTACTGTAGACTTAGCAGAGCAGCTGGGTCTAAGCTGCCACAGTTTAATGTGACCCTAATAGGTATAGTGTCAGGTGGAGCAAGGTTCAGCAGGACCCAGGAGAGCTGTTCATCATTATGGACAGAAGCGGCCTCTAGAGCGGGGTCATGTTGAGGTAGATGTCAGTCAGAATCAAAAGCAATACGCTCGATGAGGTTTTTAGCACGTTCTTTATGGAATTAATTCACGCACTATTCCATCGCGGGGGGTAAATATTCGTCAGTGCTCATTATTCCATGTGGGCTGACGGTGACAAAACACAGCTATACTGTTGGATGCCAGCTACAGGCCAGTATTCAGTGCAGCAACAGATTTACATCACGCAGCTTTCTATTGTTTTTATAACTTACTGCAGTGTAATAAGTGGATTCTGTGCTGTGCTCCTCTCCATCTGATGAAATCTGTCTTCACGGCCTCATCCCTTCCTCTGTTGTGCTCTTGTTGATCCTTGAAGTTCTCTCTCTCTCTCGTATCCATTAAAATTGTTGGTCAACGTCTTCTCTGTATTTTCCCACTCCTTTGGTATCCGTCGGGGTTTTTGTCCTTTCATGTCATGTCTTTCCATTCCCAAGATCTTTATTCTTCTAATGTGCTTTATCTCCTCTCCTCTCCTGGCCTTTGTACTGCTGTGTCCAAATCTGGGAGGAGGCTTGAGGGTGTGACGTCTTGAATTCAGTCGAGTGAGCAGGTCAATCTTTGTCGTCATGGAAGCCCCGACCAACTCTCTCTCAGTTGACAACACCGCCAGATCACGGAGCATCTCCTGGCCCACGGTACACCTTAG